>NC_045542.1:56962389-57262389 GCF_009769535.1 Thamnophis elegans
GAAACGATTAAAGAGCTTCAATTGTGAGTTAAGGCACCAAGCTAAAAAACAGGAGATTGTGAGTTCTAGTCCCTCCTTAGGCATGAAAACCAGCTAGGTGACCTTGGGCCAGTCACTCTCTCTCAGCCCCACCCATCTCACGGAGTTGTTTTTGTGGGGAAAATATGAGGAGGAAGGTGTGTTGGATACATTTGCCGCTTTGAGTTATTTGTAAAAAATAAAATTAACTATTTTAGGTTACCTTGATTAAATCAGAAGTTTGTACATTATATATGCAGGGGGAGTGGATAACTGTAGTTGGAGGATGGCCTATTTCAGACCTCAGAAAAAAGACTTCTCTCCCATATCTGCAGCTGACCACTGAAGGGGGGAGAAAACATTAGAAAGAGATGCAAGGAGATGGGTCATAAGAGTGTGATGGGGGAGAGAGAGGGAAAGAAAGGGAGGGAGGGAGGGAGGATGGAAGACTGGGAGGAGGAGGAGAAGACATTTCTCCTCACACTTTTGTCCTGATCTCTTCTATTGCATATTCATTCCCCCAACAGATTGCTCTCAAGTCATAAAAACTTACACGGACCCCTTTTAAAGGAAGCCATTGATGTACTTCCTCCTTGACTCAAAATAAACAATCTTCTTCTGTTTTGTGGTTGTCCTTTTTTCTTTACCTTCTTTTCTCTCTTTGCATTTAGATTTTAAAAAATGGAAATATGAAACAAATGTTCATCAGTAAAGAAAAAATGAAAGACTGTATTCCTACAAGTTAGCTCCAGAAGTTAGCTCATTAAGGATCAAAGCTGTTTTTCTTAATTATTATTCCTTGAGGTTCTTGAGGCATGTTGCTGATCTAGATATGCCTCTCACACAACTGATGCAGAAGTTTCCAGACAATTGGCTCCTAGGATTACCAGCCAAAATAATATTATGTACTATTGCATTTTTCCCCTTTAATGATTTTTTCTCATTCCTGCCTTCATTTTGTGGAGGGAAACAAGGACAGAAGAAATGGAGGTAGTTCTCAATTTACGTCCTCAATGGAGCCTAAAATTTCTGTTGCTAAGGGAGATAGTTGTTAAATGAGTTTTGCCCCATTTTACAACCTTTTTTACCACAGCTAAGTGACTCACTGCAGTTGCTGTTAGTTAAGTAAGTTTCCCATTAATTTTGCTTGTCAGAAGGTCACAAAAAGTAGTCACATGATCTCAGGACACTGCAACTACCATAAATGAGTCAGTTGCCAAGCACCTGAATTATTATCATGTGACCATGGAGATGCTGCTATGACTGTGTGAAAAAGTCATGTCACTTTTCAATGCCGTTGTAACTTCAAATAGTCACTAAACGAACTGTTATAAGTCAAGGACTAGCTGTACAGTAATGGGAAAGCAAGGAAGGTTACAAATGGAAAGTTGTTTGGATCTCCTATAACATTTGTCAACGCAGTTGGATAATTACATGTGGTAATGTTTAATCTTGCATCATCCAAATTTAAGTCTTACCTGGAAAAAATAGTTTTTACAAATGAATTTTGTAATGAATTTTACAAATGAATGTATTTTAAAGCTTCATAGTTTAACATGTAAGGTAGTAAAAGTGACATCTAGGTGAAGTAAAGTACTAACACAAGAATATAAAAAGTGGGTTCTTATTTTTCATTGACTATGTATTTACTTACATGTCGAGATAGTTACAAAGGAATAAAGAAGGAACACCTAATTTAGTGCCCCAAATTTACATCCAGATGCTGCACATTATAGGAAGATAAAGCAGATAGAACCCTGAGGTATTAATTTTTGATGCTGAAATTATGCAACCACTGCAGAGTTAAAGCTAAATAATAAACAGAATAGTTAAAATAATTGGCAGAGATAAAGATGCATTGGTATGTCATCAGCTAAAACACTTAATGTGACAGTCCATCTGGAAGATGTAATTACAGTTAAATTTGTTACTGTACTGCTAAGTTTTGGCAAGCACATACTTTATACATTCTGGTTTGTCAAGGGGATTATTTGACGTTAATTTCAGGCTTTTACCTAACTATCCCAAAACTAATGTTGTTTACTGATAATAAAAATCTAAGCCTGAAATTTGACAATTCCAAAAATAGCTCCATTTGACTCAAGTTAATTTGGAGGCCACCAGACTTGAATCACAGTTCAATTATATGTGAGATTTGAAAACTAGCAGCTCTGTATCTTCAGCTAATTATTATGGGACATCTACAATCAGCTGGGACTTCTTTTTAATATATTTGGCAGGCCTGTTGAACCCAATCTAGTGGGAAGAACTTTGCCTGGAAAAAAGGCTCTAAAAGTAAGTTCTAGTCTTTTGTAAGATTATCCCCCCTCCCCCAGATTTTTATAATCGTTTTTTTGTTCTAACAATTGGGACAGGGAAGAAAGAGTCCTAAGAATAAATGTCTCAGAACTCTGCTTAGTAATATTTATTAGAAGGAGAGTTAAGGTTGCAACATAAGCATTATAGTGAGAACTGATTTTTAAATTCAGTACCAATATGTAGAAATTTTATGGTAGAAAACTCATTCATTTTCTTGACTTTTTATAATAGCCAGCACTTGAAAGCCTGCTGCTTTGGCTTTGGCTGAATTACTTGCATAATTTTGTATTTTGGTGATTTCTGCTAGATGAGAACCAACTTTCACTTTTTTTAAGGAAATAGTTCTTGTAACTTTATTTTTAACAGAACTGATAACAATCATAAACAAAGTTGCCTTTTAGGTGGGGTAAATAAACTCTGCCTAATTTCACATAGCTGCTACAAGAAAGGTTGTGTGAATAGGGGAATTCTTGCACATGTTTTATTGCAATTTTTTTTAAAAAAATGTATTGTTTAGAGAGCAATTTCTATACCGATAGAAGAGGTTTGAAAAGTTTTCTCTTGGTACAACAACATAAGAGAGAAAAAACACCTCCCAGCCAAGTTATAAAATAATAGTGGCATTTTTGATCTATGCAATCTCAACAGTGATACCAAGAGAATAAGAGGGAAAACAGTCATTGTGCTGTCTCTGCTTGTGTTTGGCTAGCTGAACTAAAAGGGGAAGCATACTGAAATATAAATATATGAAACTTTGTTGAGACCCTCTGCCCAGATGAATAGCAATAGCGTTTAGACTAAGGTGACCAGACGTCCCGATTATGGTGGGATGATTACGCTTTATAACAATTTTTCCTGTTTCCCGCTGCGTTTTTAAAAAGTCCCGATTTTCTGGCTTCATGTTGAAAGCCCAGTGGATTTGCTTAAGAAATCCTAACCGGGGCAAGACAAAAGATACCCTGTCTAATCCCTCTCTCTGTCTCAGTACTTTCATTGAAGATATTAAAATGTTAAAGCAAAAAAAAAAAGGACACCCTCCCCATCCCTTTTTACTCACTTTTATAAGAAAAAATGACCAAGCACCATAGAGCTGCAGGAAACAGAGCTGCCTAGAGTAGTAGCAACTGTTCCTTCCTGGATTTCCCGAATGGGAGGGGCACGGAGTTTGGAGGTCTGCTCGTGTGGGAAAAAATGGTGGCTTCTATTTTTCTTTGAAAAATATTTCCCTGGGACTATTTCACCATTTTAATTTGCTCAGTTCTTTGTATTAACATCTATATCATTCGGGGTTGACTTGGAATGTCTGCCTGCTGGTAAGTGAGCTGGCTTTTTTTCTTTTATTTTTTTAATGTATTTTAAAATAATATTTTATTTATTGTGCATAGGATTTTTTAAAATAGTATTATTCTGTGTGGATTTAAGTTAAGAACTCCCTGTTATTAAGCTTTCTTCAATTAATCTCTGAGTAGATTCCCACCAACTTCAAGATCCCAAGGGTACATCTTGGAAGCTACACCTTTGCTTAGTTTATAGGTGATGCCTTTCCTTAAATATGAAAATAAATATATTGTTCAAATGTGTACATCTCAATAGAAATGACTCTCAGGGGTGTACAACAATCCACTAAAATAATAATATAAAACAGTAATTACAAAAACAGGAGCAACTGTTATGAAAACTATTATTAAAAAATAAAGAATAAAAATGGAGTTATTAAGTATATTAATTGCAGCAACCACAATACAATACCTCGGTCCTTCTTTTCATTAAACTAGACATACCCAATTCCAAGGAATTAAAAGACGCTTGCTTCCAAGGAGGAAAGCTATGGCAAATCTAGACAGCATCCTAAAAAGCAGAGGCATCACCCTGCGAACAAAAGTGCATCTAGTCAAGGCTGTGGTTTTCCCATTTGCAATGAATGGCTGTGAAGGTTGGACCAGAAGGAAGGCTGAATACCAAATAATGTGAAAAATGGTCATCAGTCACTTTTTTCAATGCCATTGTAACTTTGGTCACTATACCACCTTTCTTGCCACAGTTCTTAAGTGAATAACTGCAGCTGATAAGTTAGTAACATAAGTGAATCTGATTTCCCCATTTGACTTTGTCAAAAGGTGATTATATGACCCCAGGACACTGAAACCATCATAAATACGACTCTGTTGCCAAACATCAAAATTTTGATCGTGTGACCATGAGGATGCTGCAACGGTCGCTAAGTGTGAAAATGGTCGCTAAGTGTGAAAAATGGTCGTCACTTTTTTCAATGCCATTGTAACTTTGGTCACTATATCACCTTTCTTGCCACAGTTCTTAAGTGAATAACTGCAGCTGGTATTTTGTATTTTGGATAGAATCTTTTTTTAAATTTGTCTAAGACAATTTAAAAAAAGATTCTATCCAAAATAAATTGAAGTGAAACCATTTTTAAAAATTCTATGCACAATACTTTGAAATATATTGTGCATAGAATTTTTAAAAATAGTTTTACTTCAATTTATTCTGTGTGGAATAGTTTGAAATATTTTACTTCAATTTATTCTGTGTGGATTCTTTTTTTAAATTGTCTTAGACTATTTAAAAAAAGATTCTATCCAAAATACAAAATACCAGCTGCAGTTATTCACTTAAGAACTGTGGCAGGAAAGGTGGTATAGTGACCAAAGTTACAATGGCATTGAAAAAAGTGACTGATGACCATTTTTCACACTTAGCGACCATTTTCACACTTAGCGACCGCTGCAGCATCCTCATGGTCATGTGATCAAAATTTTGATGTTTGGCAAGAGTTACAATTTATATTTGTAAATTGTAGTTATGTTGAAATAAAAAAAATACAATACTATTTTTGCATTGTATGAAAATTTTTGTTGCTCTGTATAAAATTTTTAATCAAGCCCCTCCCCCCCCCGGGTCAAAGGTGTCCCTCTTTACCAATCTGAAAATCTGGTCACCTTAGTTTAGACTTATACTCCACAGTGCTTTGCAGCACTTCCTAAGTGGCTTAAAACTGTCCCACCAAGCGAGTCAGGATTGAACTGCTGGTAGGCAGCAGAATTAGCCTGCAATACTACATTCTAACCATTGTGCCACCACCCTGAATGGTGTCATTGTAGGTTTTAGTTTTTATTACAATGTATCCTCAGCAGTACTGAATCTTTCTTTTCCCTACTGTTGCATTCTGAACAGTAAACCTCTAAGAGACCTTATCTCTATAAGCTATACAACATTAGTCAAACATTTTTCAACACAAAATCTTTAACAGTAAATTAATAAAACTAAGCATAAGCATTTTTCATAAATTTAAAGAAAAGGTCAGCATGTATCACCTCAAATTAAAAATCAATAGTATATTTAAAAAGCATAAACTGATCTTTCAATTATGCACTTTTTTTAAAAAAAATGTGAAACAACTATTTAAGGTAAATAATTACTCTAAATACGGAAACAAAATTCAAAACCCATTACTAATCATGAACATATATCTTTCCCTAATTATAAACTATAAACCTTCTCGTTACTGGTTAACAATTTACCATCAATCCTATAAAAACATAGTAGTTTTAAGGTGCCATAAGACCCTGTAGCAGATTTATAACTACTATATATCCTAACAATTTGGGGCTCTTACATGTTCATTAACAACTTGCATTCCAGAAGAAATCATTTAATCATCCCAAATTAAAGCCTGTTTTGGAAACTATTCAATAGGGAATCTGTCTTTGTATAAATAAACACACACATAATTCACTCCTGAGCCCTGATTAAATCCTATGCAACAAAATAATATTATGAACAAAAGGTAAGAGCAGTGCAAGAAATGGTATTCCCTGTGATATTCTACAGAAGTTAAAGTTGGACTTTGAAGAAGCATGATGAAAAGAGTATTGATGCTTTTGAAATTTGATATTTGAGAAGATTCCTGAGAAGACCATGGACAGCCAAGAAAACAAAAATGGATCATCAAACACATCAATCCAAATCCATTCTCGCTCAAGGTAGAATGACCAGAGTGAAATTATCATACTAAGGAGACATTAGGAGAAGGCCTACCTTTCTGGAAAAGGTTTGAATGCTGGGAAAGGTAGAAGGAAAGAGAAGGTGAGGACAACCAGCAGCAATGTAGATGGTAGTGAGTACAATGTTGGAAGACACAAAGGACTAGCTTAGGAGCAGATCGTTAGGAGAAAATCTATGTGGTTACAAATAGTCAACACCAAATTAATAGCCCATAACCATTGAATCAATCAATCAAAGCCATAAATTATTAAAATATAATAAAATTATGTAATATATAAGCAATATTCTTAAATATACAAGTGTTGTAACTAATCAGAAATTTTTCCAAAGAAATAATAACATGAGTGAAATTAATTTTTCATTTTCTATGATAAGACATTATTTGTAAGTCTTTTGCCTTCTTAACTTTGCTTTTGATTGTGATACATGTCCAACAACTTAATCAAGAAACTAAATGTTCATGCTATTTTGAAGTCCATGCAATGGTTTACAGCTGGAGTTTTAAAACTTCTATTCTTACACAAGTCTTATGCTTGTTCTTATGTAACCATGTTCATTATTTATAACGTAGCCGCAGTTGCAATTCATGTGTAATATTTCCATAGTTACCAAGCCGCTATGCAACATACACTGGATTCTAACTGAACTCAGAATATATTTTCTTTTATCAACAGCATACTTATCAGAATAATTGTACATATTGCAGTGATTACATTGAAAGCTGACCCTTTTTTTAAAAAAAACCCACTAAATTATAGCTCATACTGGATAATGGAACAGTACACTTTCTTAAAGTTGTGTGTGTGTGTGTGTGTGTGCGCGCGTGCGCGCATGTGTCATGTTTAAAAATAGAAAGCTACTTTTCTTTATATTTTGGAGTTCCTCAATTTATAATTTAAAAAAAAATTTTTTATATATAAAAATAAAAGTGAGTTAAACAAAATAATAATAGACAGATTTATATCCTGTCACATAACACATAACACCCTCTTATTTTTCACCTCCACAGCAACCTTATAAACAGGTTAGGCGGCCTGGAGCCCCTTCCACTGAGTGCAGAAGCAGAAGTGGATGCGGGCCCGGATCCGTCTCTCATCCCAGAATGTATGATTTGAATGGCCTGCCGAGTAGAGACAGAGTGGGGTCTACGGGCATGGGGGCGGGCTGGAGCATTACGGTCGCGACTGGGAGGGGCAGGTACGACGGGAGCTTCAGGGCTAGCCATTACCGGGAAAGGAGGGTTCGCTATGTCACAGCGATCCCTCGTTCCGGCCCTGATAGCTCAACTCGGGAACCAGGTGGCATGGGAAATCAGGGCCCTGGTCTCAGGCTGCTGCTGCTAAATGCCAGGTCTGTGGTTCATAAAGCTCCCTTCGTCCGGGACTTATTATTAGACGAGGGGGCAGACCTGGCATGTATTACTGAAACATGGCTGGGAGTCCCCCTCTCAGAAATGTGCCCAGAAGGGTTTCAGGTGCACCACCAGCCACGACACCAGAGAAGGGGTGGAGGAGTTGCAGTTATAATCCGGGACTCATTAGTTCCTCGCAGGATCCCTGCTCCAGAGAATGTCGGGTGTGAGTCCCTCCTTGTGAGTTTGGACCTAGGGGGTCAAGTGGGCTTGTTGCTGACATACCCACCTCCCAGCTGTGTCGCAACAGCGCTGCCTGCGCTCCTAGAGTCAGTAGCTGGACTGGCGGTGGAGTTCCCCAGACTGATAGTACTGGGGGATTTCAACCTGCCATCTCTTGGCAAACGCTCTGATGGGGCCCAGGAGTTCATGGCTTCCATGGCAACCATGGACTTGACCCAGGTAATTCAGGGTCCGACTCATGTGGCGGGACACACACTCGACCTTGTGTTTCTCTCGGGGCAGTGGAGACGTGATCTGGAATTAAAGGGGATTGAGATCTTGCCCTTGTCATGGACAGATCACTCCCTGTTGAGGCTTGACTTCCGGAAGCTACTCCCCCACTGCAGGGAGGTGGAGCCAATTAAATGGTTCCGCCCCAGGTGCCTGATGGACCCTTTGGGATTTCAGACGGAGCTTGGGGAGATACCTGACTCCCTTGCCCACAATTCGATGGAGTCCTTGGTCGCTGCCTGGAATACTGCCTTTGTGGCCTCTCCACGGCAGTGGATCCAGGAGGGCGCCTTGGTTTACCGAGGAACTCTGGGAGATGAAGCGCCAAAAGAGACGCCTAGAGCGATGCTGGAGGGCTAGTAACTCCAAATCCGACCGAACACTATTAAGAACCTTTATTAGGTCTTATTTAGTGGCGATATGGGCAGCAAAATGTGCCCATTTTTCCGCCCTTATTGCGTCTGCAGAATCTCGCCCGGCCGCCCTGTTTAGGATAACCCCCTCCCTCCTGAAAGGGAGGGATGCGAGTGAACCCTTACAGGGAAGAGCTGAGGAATTTGTTCAGTTTCTGTTGGACAAAGTCACTCAGATTCGGACGGACCTGGACTCCATTTGGACAGTGCCAGCAGAGATGCCGAGGGAGGGCCTTGATCAAGTTTTGTGGAGCGAGTTCCAGCTTGCCACTCCTGAGGAAGTGGACAAGGCCATTGGAGCGATGAGTACCACCACCTGTCTACTGGACCCGTGTCCCTCCTGATTGGTTTCGACCAGCAGAGAGGTGACACGAGGCTGGACCCAGAGGATTGTAAACACCTCGTTTCGGGAGGGGTCTTTCCCGCAACCTTTGAAGGAAGCGGTGGTGAGATCCCTCCTTAAGAAGCCTGCTCTGGACCCAGCAGTCCTCAAAAACTACCGTCCAGTCTCCAACCTTCCATTCCTGGGGAAGGTTGTTGAGAAGGTGGTGGCCTTCCAACTCCAACGGACCTTGGATGAAGTGGATTATCTAGATCCCTTTCAGTCTGGTTTCAGGCCTGGTTACTGCACCAAAACTGCTTTGGTCACACTAACCAATGATCTCTGGCGAGCCAGGGATAGAGGGCATTCCTCTATCCTGGTGCTTCTTGACCTCTCAGCAGCCTTCGATATCATCGACCATGGTATCCTTCTACGGCAGCTGGAAGAGGTGGGAGTGGGAGGCACCGTTTTACGGTGGTTCTCCTCTTACCTCTCTGGCAGGTCGCAGTCGGTGTTGGTTGGAGGACAGAGGTCGACCCTAGGCCCCTGGAATATGGGGTGCCGCAGGGCTCGGTTCTGTCCCCCCTCCTATTTAACATCTACATGAAGCCGCTGGGTGAGATCATTCGTCGGTACGGGATTAAATACCATCAGTATGCGGACGATACCCAGCTGTATCTGTCCGCCCCGTGCCAACTCAGTGAAGTGGTAGAAGTAATGTGCCAGTGCCTGGAAGCTGTCAGGGTCTGGATGGGAATGAACAAGCTTGCACTCAACCCTGACAAGACTGAGTGGCTTTGGATGCTGCCTCCCAAAAATAGTCCAGATATTCCACCTTTAAACCTGGGGGGTGAAATCCTACACCCCTCAGAGAGGACCCGCAACTTGGGTGTTCTCCTGGACCTGCAGCTGACACTAGAACATCATTTGTCAGCTGTGACCAGGGGAGGTTTTGCCCAGGTTCGCCTGGTGCACCAGTTGCGACCCTACCTGGACCGGGAGGCACTCCAAATGATCACTCATGCCCTCGTCACCTCAAGGCTCAACTACTGTAACGCACTCTACATGGGGCTGTCCCTGAAGAGTGTTCGGAGACTACAATTGGTCCAGAATGCAGCCGCGCGAGCGATATCGGGTGTACCTAGGTACACCCACGTTACACCTATCCTCCGCGAGCTGCACTGGCTCCCCATTGGTCTCCGAACACGCTTCAAGGTACCTTTAAAGCCCTACATGGCCTAGGACCTGGATATCTCCGGGACCACCTCCTGCAACATACCTCCCAGCGCCCAATAAGATCACTCAGGGCGGGCCTCCTCCGAGTACCATCGACTGTGCAGAGCCGTCTGGCGGCTCCTCAGGGGAGAGCCTTCTCTGTAGCTGCCCCGGCCCTTTGGAACGATCTACCCCATTAAGATTGAGTGTATGTTGTGTCCTCCTTTTAACTCATTTTTGTTTTGTATTTTAAACTTTTTAAAATGCTTTTAAACTGTTTTTATGTAAGCTGCCTGGAGTCCTTCGGGATTGGGTAGCATACAAATTATTAAAATTGGAAAATTGGAAATTAGGCTGAAAGAGCAAAAATTGTATTACTGCAGTGTCTTCTTCTCTCAAATATTTGAGATCAATATATTCTTTTTTCTTTATGTGCCTAAGTTGAAAAATGTGAAATTGACATATGAGTTTCCTAAGGACACCAGTATTGATGTTTTTTTTCATTTCTTTCTTTTCAACTGATTTCTTCAAATCTTGATGTTGCTTTTGTCGATCCAGGAGATAGAAACTCTCATGCATGTCCTCATACAATATCTTTTCTATGATATCCTAAGACATGCCCTGATCACACCGATCATTTTCAAATACAAAGGCCACACAGATAAATTTTATGTTTATTATTTTTAAGGGCTGACCTCACACTCACATATCAGGAGGCTAAATATCTTCACCAATATCTTCTATTTAGGTAGAAATGTTGTTTTATTGTCCTATTATTTTTTCCCTTCACAGATAACAAAGAGTTCTATTAAACTACTTCTCTTTTTTACTGCGCTCTTATTGTAAAGGCTGACCAAAGACGGTAATAGAGATACTTGATTTAACATCTGTTTCCTAATCATGATTTTTTTTTCATTTCTCAGTACTTCAAAAAACCACCATCTTGTTCCTATTAAATTAAAAACCCTATGAAAGAATGTGTGACTTTCATAACTGATTTTTTCACATCTTTATTTTCCAAAGCACCTGAAAACATGACAAGAAGCAACAGATGGAAACTAATCAAGGAGAGAATCCCAATCTAGAACTAAGAACAAATTTCCTGACAGTGAGAACAATTAGCCTGAGGAGCAAGTTGGAGGTGCTTCTTCACTGGAGGTTTTTAAGAAGAGATTGGACAACCATTCTCTGCTTGAGCAGGGGGTTGGGCTAGAAGACCTCCAAAGTCCCTTCCAACTCTTATTCTGTTCTGTTAAGTTCATTTGCAGAGAATCCACAGGTATCAAAGCATTCAATTGTGCCCCCATAGCTTCCTTAAATTCAAGACATGAATTAATACATTTCTGAAACTTTTAAAATGTCCTGAGACTGATGCTCTCACAACTGATCTGATAAATGTTTCATTATATTATTACTATTCTTATCATTTCATGGGGTGTGGACCAGTAAAAGAACTTTGGGTTTGCTCCATTTGCCATTCAGGTGAAACTGGAAAAAGGAAATCATCACATAATTACTTGAAACTGCATAGCCAACTGGAGTGTCTTCACTCTGGAAGTTCTAGTGCACTACAAACATTCCTGCAATAGCTAGAAATGTCTGTAGTATGACTGGAAGTTGCAGAATGCTTTAAAACTATGAAATTTCCTCCCACCCCATGCCTCATCTTAGAGGATGGCTTATGATGAAACGGGTTGTGACACAAAATCATCTAGTTAGAACAAGATATGACTGTATGATGAGAGAATGAGGAGAGAAATATCAACAAATTAGTGAACATGTGAGATTCTACTACCCAGGGTGGCAAGAATTAGCTTGCAGATTCACATACAATTGTAACCACAACCATATAATAGGATTTTAAATGACATTAGGGATATCACCAAAATGTCATGCTGGGGGAGGCAGAACAATGCCTGCCTTATGCCCCCTGGAAAAGAAAGAAGAAAAATAATGCCAAGTTTATGCTCAATTTACCCTCCACAAATTTCATACCAATGTTTTACTTTATCCAAAAAAATGAGATAATGAGGAAAGAAGAAAGATAAAGAAAAGCAGGGGAAGGGTGAATGATACAATATAGTTTGTTTTCAGACTACTTTTTTTCTTTGTTTCCAGATAACCAGGTTGTGGTGAACTGTAAAAAAATATTTACTTTGTTATTTTTATCCCACCTTTATTAGTTTTATAAATAATTCAAGGTGGCAAATAACTATAATACTCTTTCCTCTCCCTATTTTTCCCCAACCCTGTGAGATGAGTTGGGCTGGGAGAGAGTGACTGGCCCAAGGCCATCCAGATAGCTTTGGGCCTATGTTGCAACTAGAACTCACAGTCTCCCGGTTTCTAGTCTGGTCTCTTAGCCTCAGTCTGGCTCTCAATTGGCTATAAATAATATACACAACATTACAAGCTGTCTACAGGCAAAGAAAAGTGGAAGGAGATAGGCAAGAAAAATAATGAGGAGTGCTAAATTTTAAATGGAATCCTGCAGCTGGCCCCAAGCAGAGCCCAGAATGCATTGTATGTATGGTTATATTGATGCAATAGTACAAACCCCTTACTATGCCACTCTTATAAACAGAAAATAGAAACATAAAATAGAATGGCACTTAAACTGATACACCTGCTTTACAGCCCTCTCTAAAGAGTTTTAAAGTCAGCATATTGTACCCAACAACCTAGATCCTCATTTAACCAATCGTGGAAGGATAGAAGGCCAAGTGAACCTTAAGCTGGTCAGGATCGAACTCCTGGCAGTGGAAATGCAGTTAGCCTGCAATACTGCATTCTAATCACTGTGCCACCAGGACTCTTCCCAGAAACCCTATGATCTGTTAAAGGGAAAACTGGCAGCATAAAGACTTGCATGTTTTTTTCTCAGCCATTTTGTCAGCACCTGACACACATATTATTGTGTTGCATGACCACCTGGTCTAGTTAGGGAAGAAGGGATACATCAATGTCTCTGAGGCCCATTTTCATCCCCTTGAACGGGTAGTGTAGTAGACATACATTTGTCGCTGCCACTCCACACTACAGATAGTCCTCGAATTACAACTGCAAGACAGCTGTTAAGTGAGTTTTGCTCCATTTCATGACCTTTCTTACCATAGCTGTTACAAAAGGTGATCCCATGACCTCAAGACACTGCAACTGTCGTAAATGCATAAAAAATAACTTTCCTAAACAACTTGGTTATAAGTTAGGTAAACTATTTCAAACTTGTATATTAAGCTTAGATGCTATTACAATTGCAAATTAATAAACCTACCTGTAACAGTAAATTATTGATCTATTTGACAGTCTCAAACTATTTAAAACCCCTTCTCATATTGCCTGAATGCTTAAGAACTTGAAATTGACTAGAGAATGAAGAAATAGTGCAAACCACTAAGCACTAAGAGGAAACTCTGTTGGGCTCAGCTGGAATTTTAAATCCCCAGCAGATCGAACACATTCTTAGTGTTAACATACTAAGAGGGAAAGCAATTTGTTGAAAATTATATGCCAACTACTTGGAGGAGTATGCAAGGTTTAGGCCACTAGCTCTTATTAAGTATTTAATGAGATGGTTAGTGAACCACTTACCCTTTTGAATAGTTCATGATTCTTGGCTTCTAATATGAATATTTCTTGCAAAGCAAGTATATAATTGGACAGTATTAATTTATAATGAAGAACTTTAGGAACAGACCATTCACACTGCTTGGGAAATTACTGAGATAGATCCTTGGAAAAGACAGTGGTATGGTGTGTGTTTTTAAAAAAATAAAGAACAACAATATTTATATTGCTACCAAGATAATGGAAAGTCCCTCTGTGAGCAAAATGTGATAGATAAATAGACAGATAAATAAAATACAGCCAAGCTTTCCATTATATTTCCCTGTGAAATATGATTGGTAAAATAGCCTAGGGGTCAGGGTCAATTAAGCAGACAAAATGAGGAGATTCAACATGGGAGTCAAAATCAGGATTTGGGAGGAAATTATCTGGATTTTTAAAGTATTAGGACAATTTAGGCACAAACAAGTCTATTTAAAAAAACAGTTTACATGGAGTCAAGACTATTAGCAATTCCAGTCACACCTACTTGGTTTGGTTTACTTCAGAATAATAGAATAAGTTGGAAGGGACCTTGGAGGTCTTCTAGTCCAACTTCCTGCTCAAGCAGGAGACCCTATATCATTTCAGGCAAATGATATAGGGTCTCTTCTTAAAAGCCTCCAGTAATGGAGCATCCACATTGGTCAGTATACCATAGTTTATGGCTTAGTGTTATCTATGGACTTTAAAATTATGTGCTTATTCCACAAACTAACACAATGTAAAAACTCAGACAAGATCAGAAAGATTGCAGAAAATTGTTTAAATGGGCCACTGATGGAAGAACAAGTCCCTGGTTCTAGATGTCAGCTCTAGAGGATAATAGTCAAAAATATTATAACTGATTAATCCTAAATCACCAAAATGGGATGGGGGAAACCTATATAGTGCTGGATTATTTGAATATTTCACATTTGGCAGAATACATAAACCACAAACAATTCCTTTTTCATTTTTTTTCCTAAATGGTAAAAGAACTAACAAAGTTAGATGCTGGAATGGACAAAAATATTATATATATAAATATTATTATATTCAGCTGATAAGGAGGAGACCTGTGGCTTGATGGCTAAGACATTTGCCTAAGATGCAATACAGCACAGGTTCGAATCCCAGTAAGGGTATGGCTAGCTGATGAGAGCTAAATAGCTTGAAATAGATCTATACTAGTCTCCCTTTATTTATTTATCAGCACAAACAAAAAACAAAAAACAAAAAACAAAAAACAAAAAACAAAAAACAAAAACACAAATATATATATATATATATATATATATATATATATATATATATATATATATATATATATATATATATATATATATATATATATGTTTTTAAAGTCACAACCCCTGGTATGCCCAAATATGGGAGGAAGGTCACACTTCCACTCTCTGTCTTCGGCTCGTCACAAGAGACCATCCAGACAGAAACCCAATATAGCTCTCATCAGCTAGCCACACCCTTGTTGGGAATCGAACCTGTGCTCTATTGCCTCTTAGGCAGATGTGTTAACAAGGGTGTGGCTAGCTGATGAGAGCTAAATAGCTTGAAATAGATCTATACTAGTCTCCCTTTATTTATTTATCAGCATAAATATAACAAATGTAACAAAAAGGCAACAGTAAAAAATATTGGGTTTCTGTCTGGATGGTCTCTTGTGACGAGCCGAAGACAGAGAGTGGAAGTGTGACCTTCCTCCCATATTTGGGCATACCAGGGGTTGTGACTTTAAATATATACCTCTCACCCTGGCTGGCTGATAAGGAGTCGAGCTCTGTAGCTCAATGGTTAACACATCTGCCTAAGAGGCAATAGAGCACAGGTTCGATTCCCAACAAGGGTGTGGCTAGCTGATGAGAGCTAAATAGCTTGAAATAGATCTATACTAGTCTCCCTTTATTTATTTATCAGCATAAATATAACATATATATATATATATATATATATATATATATATATATATATATATATATATATATATATATCTTCTCAAATTTCATATAATTAAATCAACCATAATAAAATACTCTATTTATTAGAAGGTGGACAAGGCTTTCCACTTGGGCAATTTCCATATATGAAGAAGTGAAAGCACAGTTCACACCCCTTCCCTTACAGAAACTTGCTTTTCATCAGCTCTTTAGAGCACCAAAATACAAAAATATTGTTAGGTATTTGATTAATATTTCCATTAGTCTTTGGGATAAAAATTAAAAGTAAAAAATTGGGAATTGTTTTGTTGTATCCAGAATATCAGCATAAGGTATGCATAACAAGAGCATGATCCACAAATCCATGGACAGCTTATTAATGAAATAGAAGTGTCAAATTCTGACAGAATAGTATTTCAGAGACATCAATATTGGACTTGACATCAATCTATGTTATTACAGTACACATATAAAACAATAGGAGTGACTGGTCAGGGAAGAAAAGAGACATTCCCAGAGAGCTGTGTTCCATTTCAGTAATTATCTCCACGGATATTTGTCACACACTTGAGTGATATTCACTGCAAAGCCACACAAATTACTTAATAGTTGAGAATGAAAATGGCTCTTCAGCTACAAAGTGCATGATTGCTCTTCCTTACACTGCTTGTGACTTGATTAACATTAATAAACAGATCTTCTGTATTTAGCTTTGAAAGGATATGGGATGTATTACTTTTAGATTAATTAAATCAATGGTGCTACTGTATGAAAAAAATGTTTAGAGCTCTCTGATCTGGTGTGCAAAAATCTCACAGACCACAAGATAAGCACTGTCTTTTTATACCTGTTTTGCTGCCATTTAGTGATTTTTTTTGCAGGCCAGATCTGGTGGCCCTACAATAACTTAGAGATTAGAAGAAAAGCCAAGTGGCAAAGGAATGGCAATGGGAGGATTTGCATAGCATTAACTATGTGTCCTCAAAGGCCATTTATGGCAATGCAAAAGCTTGAAAAGAGGCAAAAGTATCTGCTGGGATGGTGTGATGGTGTAGAAGCAAATGACAAAATGTGTGATGCTATTATACAAATGCTATGATTTATATACTCATACATCTGATATTGGGACATTTGTACAGTTCACCTCATCCTGCCTAGCTTAAAATGAACAATTGTTTAGAAAACCAACTACATTTTATAATTATTTGCCTTATGTCCACACTGTGATAACTTGAGCCTAGTCATTTGTGCTTCTAATGACAACTTAGGATTGATTATTTAATGATCCATTGGTTTATCTTCTGTGTTGTCCACACTATTCTCAGGAGTCTTCTTCAATACATCATTTCAAGGTGTTAATATTCTTCCTCTCCTGCTTCTTCAAATTTAAACTTTCAGTTCCATAGTATCACACAGAATACCATCACTCACACAATTCATTTTTAAAATGTTATTAAAAGTTGCAAAATAGAATATAAAAACTAATATAAAGTAAAAAAGAAAAGAGAAAGTAAAAAGTTCAAGGGGAAAAATAAACATAAAGTGGACAAGAAAGAAAAAGGATACAGAGAAATGATTACTGATCTTCTCTACAGCAGTTGTAAATTTAACTCTTTCTCTAAAGGTACATGTCTCTTTTCTTCCTATAATCTATCATATCTAACAATCAAAATGTAACAAATCCTAAATTCATTTTTAGTGACCTTTCAAAGTTACAACAGCACTGAAAAAAGTTACTTATGACCATTTTTCACAGGATCGCTGCAGCATCCCCATGGTCATGAGATTTACGTTCAGATACTTGACAAATGGTTCATATTCACACAGACTTCAGAGGATAATTAGAACTGCAGAAAAAACAATTACTGCCAACCTGCCTTCCACTGAGGACCTGTACATGGCATAAGTCAAAAAGAAGGCTGGGAAAATACTTACAGACCCCTTGCATCCTGGACATAAATTGTTTCAACTCCTACCCTCAAAATGACGCTATAGAGCACTGCACACCAAGACAACTAGACACAAGGACAGTTTTTCCCTGAACACCATCACTCTGCTAAACAAATAATTCCCTCACCACTGTCAAACTATTCACTAAGGCTGCATTAGTATTACTATTACTATTAGTCCTCTCATCATTCTTATCACCTATCTCTTCCCACTTATGACTGCAGGACTTAACTGTGGCTTGTATCCTTAGGATTTACATTGATATTGTTTCCTGATTGCTTATTTGTACCCTATGACTATCATTAAGTAAATGATTCTTGACAAACGTATCTTGCTTTTTTATGTACACTGAGAGCATATGCAGCAGACAAATTTATTGTGTGTCCAATCACACTTGGCCAATAAAGAATTATATTCTAATCCATATATGACATATATAGTGTCCTGGGGTCATGTGATCCTCTTTGCAACCTTCTAACAAGCAAAGTCAATGGCAAAGCCAGATTCACTTAACGACTACGGGGGCAACATTTCTCACTTAGCAACATAAGTTCTGGGCTCAATTGAAATCATAAATCGAGGACTACCTGTATATGCAATCTGACATTGGAGCTGAAGTGCAGAAGGCTTCTGGTAAGGAGTTGGCACACGTTTGTAATCATTTCTAAATAATAGATCACACTCCACTTTTTACAAACATTGCTTTAGTCATGCTATTTCTAAAGCTGGAGCTATCAACGCAAATGGAAAAAAGTTCTATTATTTCAGGGAGCATTGCCTCCGTACAGCTCAACAGCGAGGGCTCCGAACAAAACACACACACACACACACACACAACACACACACACACGCCACTGTTAAGAACACAAAGAGCGATAAATCAGACACCCTAGCGTGAAAACTCATTCTCCATGAAGTAGCATTTGGTCTAACGGCCGAGCGCTGCCACAACGCGGTCTACCCCGTGACAGCGTGGTGTAGAAGAGAACTACGGGGAGCATGCGCAAAAGGAACATTTTGCCCCATCGCTGGGGGGAGAGCGCTGTCGTTCCTCTGAGCGCGCAGGCGCAATAGTGGCCCGGCAACGGAGGCCCGCCTTCTCTGGCCTGCTAAGAGACGCTAACGTGATGGCTGACGGAGTTCGCTCGTGCTTTCCTCGCCAGCGCTATCTCAAGATGGAGAGCCGACGCGAGATAGGACAGCTGTAAGTCTCGGTGATGTAGAAGGTGGGCTTCTTCCTCCCCGGTGCTTCTCGCCGTCTCTCCTCCCTCCTGTTCGTGCCTTCCCACATTCTCAAGCCATGCTGCCTTCGGCTTATGGGACTTGGTATTTGGCACATGTGGACCGGGTGGCTTAGTGGAGAGGAGAACATTGCACGTTTGGACATTTCAGATATGTGCTAAAGTTTGCCTGGCATTAACGTTCATGGGCTAGGAAATGGCTGCTGTGTGGCTGGGTCTCCTTGGGGTCCGGCTTTTTACCAGTGAGCCTGACTTTGCCCTAGATTAAGAAAAGGCGGCACGCTCCTTTTAGGGGTCCGCCTTATGCAGTAACAGGTGTGAGCATTCTTACAGGAACCTGATGGTCATGTATGATACTGCAGACAGATTTTTCTGTATGGTATTCAGGCCGAATACCATACAGGAATTTAAGATGTGCTAACTTGTGATGTGCAGTGTATAGTTTTATATGATTGTTGTGCCTTTGACTGCTGTTAATTTGGTGACTACTGTATATTTGGTTTTTGTTTTTAAAAAGTAAAGTCTGAGGAACCAGGCACAAGCAACTGATCTTGTACTGGTTTTATTTAATCGCTTTTGTGATAAATATTGGAATCAGCAGATATGTTTTTATTTTTACCTGTGGCTAATCTGTGTTTCTTACAGGTGCTGAATTTATTAAGCGAGAAGAAAACAGAAAAAAAAAGACTAATTTGCAGCAACTCTTTATAGGTATTGTATTTCAACTTCTTCCCATGTTCTCGATGGAATAAATTGACTTTTAAGTCGATAAGGAAAATGTGAAATTAAACATTAATTGGTATATATAAGCCCAACCTTTACCTTTATATAATTCAATATTACATTATATTTTATACGTAGCACCACAGGTTTGTGTTATTGCATTCATGTTTCTGAACATTTCTGTGCAGTTTCCTTAAGGTTTCTCCTAATATTAGATTCAGTAATAACCATACGATTGCATTGCATGGTTGGATTGCAATCACTAGTCTAAAATCATTCAATGAACTCTGTGGCTAAGTAAGATCCCGAAGCAGTCTCTTCCACCTCCAAGTCCAATATCTTTATCACCAAGCTGTACTGGCTGTATTTTGTGGAGCTGAACATCAGTTTTGAATTATATATATGCACTCTTACTGCTCTGTAGGTAACAGATTAATCTGGTTATCTTTGTTCATGGAGTGCTAAATTAAATGGTCACCTTGGCACAGGGAGCCCTTGTGCTCAGTCTTGGAGCTCTTCTGTAAAGAGGGCCAACATTGCCTCAACAACGTTGCTAAATGTTTTATTGCCATAAAATCAACTCTTAAATGTGATGAACGATATTGGGTAAAGACTCAGGTTTAAAACTCACAAAAAAAAAAAATAATCTCTAGACTGACCCTTATTTAACCTGACTAATTGAAGGATGTTGGAAGGATAAAATAGGGGAGCAAAGACATATATTTCTCCTAAGTGCCTGCAACAGGAATATGATACAATAAAAATTGGAGATTAAATTTCAGATTCAGTTCTTAGGTTAGTCAAATATGAAGAACTAAAAACCGTTGGAAGGGACCTTGGAGGTCTTCTCATCCAACCCCCTGCTCAGGCAAGAAACCCTACACCATTTCAGATAAATGGTTGTCCAATCTCTTCTTAAAGACTGTTGGAGCGCTTACAACTTCTGGAGGCAAGTTGTTCCACTGATTAATTGTTCTCACTGTCAGGAAATTTCTCTGTAGTTCTAGGTTGCTTCTCTCCTTGATTAATTTCCATCCACCGCTTCTTGTCCAGTAATTTCATTCTGCTTAGCAGGTTTTTAAATCTGTAAAAGAGGATACCATTGTAAAACTCTAGGATAGATGTGGATTCTAAAAAGTGTTTATTAATGAAGCATTTTGAATATGCAAAATATTAAACATTTATAGAAGTGTTCCACAATAAATGTTGCCTGAAATTAGTTTTCAAGAATTGAACATATAAATTGAATACATTGCTATCTGCTGATGGACATAATTCCCAAGCAGTGCTCCAGCACACACATGAATGCGGTAAGTGTAGATGTCTAATAAGATTAGAAAGTTTTAAGCATCTATATTCTCACTTTGCCTCAGTCCATTTGCCCTTCCTAGGTTTAATAATTCTGCATCCTGTGTAAATTGTTGAGTTTTAATAGAGCATTTTATCCTTAAAGGAAGTTGATTTAATTATATTTTATGTATACCATTGGCCCAGGCTTATTTTCTCTCAGTCAAGCCCAGATGGAGACAGGGTGTCTGTTGAACTTGTTTGTATGACTTTAGAAAATTGAGGCAAAATTGACTGGATTTTAAGTTTGAAGCTTACTGATCATGTCTCTTACTATTTTTTCCAGGTAAGAATTTATTGAAGAGTAGTGCCCAAATTCTGCAGGAAGAGAAGAACCAAGTTTTCCTCCATTGGTCAAATTCATATCAGGTGGAAAGATAACACAGTCAACAATTGTCTCATAAGGATTGTAATAAGTCTTCTAAGCAACCTTTTTCATGCTGAATTAAAAAATGAGGTCAGGTTTTTTTTTATCGGGCTTAGTTTTTTGTGACCCTATTATTCCGTTCAATTAGTGGCATGGTGCTTTATGTTCACTATAGTAGCATATCTGTATCAGATATGTTTAGTTTGGAGGGATCAATCCACTCCCCACCTCCAAGTTATGTTATTTCTGCATAACAAACACAACAGGGATCACCTGTAAAATAACCACACTATGAAATACCCAGATTTACCATCTGAAATGAAGGTACCCATGTAAAAGTTTTACTGTATCAAAGCTTCTAAAAATGTGACAGTTAGTGACAGTGACTAATATAATGGTTGTGCTTAGGTAAAGCAGAAAAGGAAATGTTTAATTCTGATCTAACATTTCAGGTTATCTAAAATGAGCCACATTTGTTGATGCAAGGGGATCTGAACAATCTTGTTTATGATTTGAAGTCTTAGAAGCAGGATGAACTTTTAAGATCAAAATGAAAGGGAATCTTCACTGTCATGATAGTTAAGGGTTTTTTTTCTTTCATAGCCACCATAATGAATGTAACAATTTATTCTCCCAATAAGATGGACTAGTGTTTTGTAAATATGTTTATTCCGTTATGGAGACTCTTGGTCATGAACACAATGTAAATAATTGACTCCTTGAAAGTTAAGACGGAAGGGTCTTTTTCATAATGGGAATAATTTATTTTCTACATGTGGGCCCATGCTGTTAACAGGAAAGTGTTACATGAGAACAAGAAAGAAAAGATCCAGTGTGAAAAATATAAATGGAGTATTTTTTGGAGAACTGAAAGTCACTATACTTTTCTCAGCCTGCAATTTGGATACACAAAGTAAGGTGTTTTTTTTTCCATGAGAAGGATAGTAAAAAGAAAAAAAAAACATCAAGCTCAAATAATGCCCCAGATATACCTCATTTTTTCACAAACAGTTTTGGGAATAATAAAGCAAGAAATTCACAAAATATTAATGAATGTAACATGTCATTGAAAGTTCATTTCTTGGACATTCACTTGGACTTTTTCCCCTAACAACACTAACTACTCAGTGATGAGTATGGTGAATGATTTCCCCAGGATATTTGAAACATGGGAAAACCAAGAAAAGTTGAGTCTCAGCATACTGGCTGAGTATTGCTAGCCTTTGACATAAAAACCACCAGATAATTCAACACTGCTTTTTGTGCTACAAATTAAACTGTAAATACAGGCTATTATCAAAAGTAAATTATTGATCACTCAGATACCGTACCTGATAGAAAAATCCTGGAACATTTGAATTCAGCATGAAAAACTATGAGACTAACCAGTTTTCGTGTGACAACATTTTTTTGTTCTCCATCCTTTCAAGTTACCCTTTGCAACATTGTTGATTCCAAGTGTAATTTTTAATCCATTTTAAGGGTATCCCTATGGGGAAAGCTCATGGATATAACCATACATAGATACTTTATCATCTAGAGATACAAATCTGCACATCAAATGCAGTCCAAGAAGTTAAGGATTAAATAAGGGGTATATTTTTAATGTGAATAAATCTCTAATCAAGCATCTCCACTATTTCTTCCAAACTAACTAACAAGCGGCTGCCAATTCTAAAGCTGTGATAGTTTTATCCCATTCTCAAATTTATCATACGAGAGCCTTGAGAGCTCTTGCACCATATTTCTCTGATAAGTGTCTCCAGATTAATTACCAGAAAACAAGATTATGCTAACTGTTTTAGAATAACCAACTGACAAATTCAGGAAAATTAACTAGGCACACTTTTAGAATGAGAGGGAAGCTCAGGTTAATCATGTACCAATATCAGACGAATGGTGCAACAATACTGAAGTTCTTCCACTCAAAAAATCCCACCTTCCCCATCAAATAATTCGCACCGAAATGTTTGTTGCAGCCCCTCATTGGATTTCAGTTCAGTTCATATTCTAGCTATGCTTTGCTGGAATCAATTCAGATGTTTACAGGTATAATGCAAACTTACAGCTGAAGTATAGGTTGTCTAGGATGGTGATTTACATGGCTGGTAATTTTCACTTTATGGTTAAAAATAAACGTTTGACCCCTTAACAACCCTTGCAGTTTACTCAGTTTGGGAAAGAGCCTCAGTATATATATATATCCTTTTGCCATATGGTGGTCTATCAGAAACCTTATTTTCAGTACTGTAAAACTGTATGTTTCAAATGTTATGTATCTAAGATTGAAGAATTATTTAAATGCTATCTGAAGCTAGCTACCCTGACCTCACTGGATAATAAGCCCAATTATGCTTTTGAGTGCATGCACTAAAATAAGCCCTCCCCCCAAAATAAGACCTCTCTGAAAATATTGCAACACAGCAGCAGCCATGAGGTGATCACGCTCGCCACCTCCTGCATCCCCAAAATAATAAGACCTCCCCGAAAATAAGGCCAAGTGCTTATTTCAGGGATCAAAAGAAAATAAGACCCTGTCTTATTTTTGGGGAAACATGGTAATTATTTCACTAATTTGGAATTGCATGGGTAATACAGAACCTTCTCTTGGGCATACTTTAATATATGCCATATACCTTATTGGAGGGCTGGTTCAATAGGATTCTCTCTGAGATAAATAGGCTCATACCAGTTTAGCAAATAGACACCAAAGCAATAAATATATTCTATACAACAACATGTGAATTGTTGATTTTTGACCATAACAACAAAACATTTTCCATTGTCATACTAAGAAGTTTAATTAAACTGATTTTTGAGGTTTTATAAGATTTGAGGTTTTAATACCTTTCAATAACATTATAGAACCCTTACTTAACTTACTAAAGGACATACCAAAATATTTGTCTTAAGTTTTAACTCAGTACCAGGTATGGGATTTGGATTTTTGATAACTTTCAGTAGTCAATTTATGATGCGACATAAGCTTTTCAAATAACACTACATGGTAGAATATCTTTCTGCCACTAGGTGGAATAAAGTTCTCTGAATGGCCTTCTGCTTTCTCTGGTATCTTTTCTGCTGTAAACACAATTGCTGTAATTGCATTCCAAGAATTGTTACCCTAATTGATTACATAAGGGAACTGTCTGAACAACAGAAGGAAAACAAGTGCGGTGCTTTTTAGCAAGCCATTTCAGGAAGTTTGAGGAACAAGCTCTTCTGGAAAATTCCATCAGAGTACTTTGAACAAACTCTGTGCTTTATGTAAGGCAAGAACATTGGGCCATCTGCATAAGTGATTTAATTCAGTCTTTTTGAAATATAAAATTCTAACGGGCAGAAATAGGAGAGATGTATTATAAGTGGAGGACATACATAAGAATTTCTGCTAAAACTAGAAAATGAAAGTTTAGCTTTTTATATTATCCCCTAATTTCAGGCATGGAATATGCAGAGCTTTTTCAACTGATTGACACTAAAAGCACTTCTTTTGTTTCCACATAAATTCAACAATGGATAAAGAAACTACCAAAACTGACACTTGAATATTTTCAAGTTCAATCAAATAGGGAAATCTAGAGCTGACTTTTTAAATTATCAATTGTGTTCAGGTGCCCGTGAGTTTAGGAACTTTGTTTTATAGTCCTTAATTCAATTGATTAACTAAAATTGTTTTCTGCATCACTGCTGCTTTATGGCCCATGTCATAAATGGTGAGTCCCTGCATGCTCTTACTATATTAGAAGGACATCTTAACATAAGAGACATGTTAGCTTGGCACTTCAAATTCCAATTTGAAAACAATTTTGGGGTAGTAGAAGGAAGCTGAAAGGGAACCTCTTTTTAGAGTCTTTAAAGAAAGTCATTTGCTTAATATAAGAACTACATAACAAATTGGTTGGGATATTGGTTAGGATTGGTAAACCTTACATTCTATCAATAATATATATAAATATTGGTTAATGGCATTGTGTTCTCAACAATTCATAATTAAACATCTGAGATTGGGAAGTCTATCTGTGTATAATTCTTTTCATGTTTTGTTATGTTATAACTTTGGGAGTGGTTGCAATTTACTTCAGTTACTCATTTTCCCTTCATGAAAATCAGTGCTAAGGGAGTTACTTTATTCATCCAAGGTTTGGAATGCTTGTCATATAAGGCTAACTCATAGCTGAGGTAAGAGTGCATGAAGCTCTATTTGAATATTGCATAGCTGTGGAAAGGAATTACACTATTTTTGCCAAATTCTGTCTTCCATCATATACTACTGGATGAGTATAGGGAGATGGCTTCCTTCTCCTGCTTGAAAATGTAAATCACCCCAGGCTGACATAACAGAAGAGGCACTTACAAGAGCAAAGCCAACAACTTCTTGATTTTGCTGTCCCTTGTCACTATTTTGTATCAGATTCAAACAAAGCCCTGCTAAATGAAGCAAACACTATTATCTTTGTTGTAACATTTTGCAGAACAATAATCTGTAGGTTAGTTTTTGCAATTTATCTGGTTGACAACAACTTTCAGTGTGTTTTCTTAATAAAGACACTATCTTTTAAAATGCTTTCTTTATGTTAGTTGTGTTGCTATAGCAACTTAAAACATGTTGCTCATGTATGTTTTTCCAAAACATCTTTCAATTTAATGTTTCTCAGCCATTTCTTTTCACAAATTTGGGTTCTAGTAAAATAACCATGGTTTATAGGCATTCTCTTAGGCTTATCACTTATAGTAAGCCTTTTAAAATGCATTGATACTGTTTACAATACTTTTTGTAATTAAAATAGAACAAAACAATACTTTATAGTGTAGGAATTTGCTTTTTCTAAACTCAAATTAAAACAAACAGATATTATTAAGTGAACTAACCAGTGCAAAACATTATTTTGGCTCCTAAGCCAGAACCTTTCAGTAGCTGTTCCAGTCCTGGACTTCACCAAATGTTCTGCCAAAATGTACTTGCTTCCTTTGTTTTGGCACACTCAACTGGAGGCCACCTGCTCTCACCCCTCTCATGTTTCTCAATTTGAGGATGGAATTTGTGCCTTGCCTAGACTCATTTGGCATATCATTCATTGACAGCCACTGTTACAAATCAAGGATTACTCTTAATATCAAGGTTGAGGTGTCACTTAAAAAAATTGCATCCTAGGGCTGTGTTGATAGTGCTTAGCCTTCAGCCATATATACTAATACAGCATACTGTATTCTCACCTGCCAGGTGATGTTTCTATTTGGCCTTATTAAAGCATTAAAGTAGACATTTATGGACCATCTGATGTGATAAATATGTAATTTAAAAAAAAAACATATGGGACTGATGAAGCAATGCAAAGAAAATGAATTTTCACTCAGGGGGGATAGACAACAGAGAGTACAAAGGTCCAATTTCTTTCCACCTGTTGGAGTGGTGTTAAAAATTGACC
Source organism: Thamnophis elegans (assembly GCF_009769535.1). NCBI lineage: Eukaryota > Metazoa > Chordata > Lepidosauria > Squamata > Natricidae > Thamnophis > Thamnophis elegans. The sequence continues at coordinate 56,989,164 of NC_045542.1, forward strand.
TCCAGATTTGCAACTTGGATGACTCAAAATCGGGCTGAACTGTGGCTCTATGAAAGCACACAGGATTTACAAGAAGCTACAAAATCACAATCAGCCCTAGCTTTGTTATTCAATCAGTAAAGGTAAAGGTTTCCCTCGCACATATGTGCTAGTTGTTCCCGACTCTAGGGGGTGGTGCCCATCTCCTTTTCAAAGCCAAAGAGCCAGTGCTGTCCGAAGACATCTCCGTGATCATGTGGCTGGCATGACTAAATGCCAAAGGCACACCTTCCCACCAAAGGTGGTTCCTATTTTTCTACTTGCATTTTTTACGTGCTTTCAAACTGCTAAGTTGGCAGAAGTAACGGGAGCTCACTCCGTTACACCACTAGGGATTCGAACCACTGTATTGCCGACCTTTCTGATTCACAAGCTCTGTTTTAGCCACTGAGCCATCACATCCCTTTACTCAGGATAGAAAGTCAACTTCAAACATAAGAAATGGGAGGTCAGTGGCTCATCACACAATTTGGGGAAGTCCCTTAAATTATTTGATAGTCTTCTGGTATCAAGTGGTTGAATACCAGTATGCTCTTTTAGGATTTAGGACAATATGCATACTTGTAGAACAATAAGTCCAGAGGTTTGCACAAATTAAAAAGAATGTATAAATTGTCCTTTTGTAAACAAGAGAGATTGCAAATGGACCTCGTGTGCCAGCTGGAAAATAATGTCTTCCCAGTTAGATCTACGCTGAAGTTTTCAGCTCACTCTCATTTTTCGTAGCTTATTTGTTTCATAAGGAAAGGAGGATGATTTGATTTAGCATCTGGATATACCTGCCTGGAACATTCCTGGAGAGATGTCTTTTCTTGGCATCCATCAACTTTTCCTCCCTTTTAGAGAGTCACAAGTCTGTTCACTACAGTAATAAAGCTGAGATAAATGGTATAAGTCTAGGACAGATGTTAAGTGTCTGTAGAAGATAATATTAGAGGGTAATCAAAAGAAATGCAATGCAAAAGCCAGCAATACAATATTGGGTGACACAGGTTAACATGGAGTTTATACCACGGGGAAAAGTGGATAACACTACTATGTCTCACCATTTCTTCTACATAAACAGTACAAACACTAAAGCTGTAAGTACTTCAACATTTTAAAATACCAAACGGAAGTGTCCTGTATCTCAGTTTTACACATTAGCAGAAGGGGCTACTCCATCTGCGTACAAATGTCAACACATTCTGTTAAATAAATAAATATATAGAAATTTACAGTTTCCTCATATTCAACGAGAAATAACTTTATCTTGGACTCTGTCGCCTTTGATTCATTCTTAGTCAACATTTTATTCATTTTACTGTCAACCTGTTTTCCAAAGTTCTGTTGGGCTCAACCCAATCTTATGGACCCTATTATGGGGAAGGACTAAAATTTGCTATTCAGTCTTGATGATCTGCTACAATGAAGGAAATAAAAGTAATAAAATTCAAGACAACATTTATGTGAATCTCCCCGTGGAGATTCGAACCCTCACCACCCTCCAGGCCTTCCGCAAAGCCCTTAAAACCTGGCTGTTCCGACAGGCCTGGGGCTAATGAGCTTTTGTCCCCCCTCGAATGGTATGGTTGTGTGTTTTTAAATTGTGGTATTGTTTTGTTCGTGTTTTTTTTTCTTATTTGTAACCCCCCCCCCCTTGACTTGGGTTGTGAGCCGCTCTGAGTCCCCTTCAGGGAAAAGGGCAGCATAGAAATATAATAAATTCAATTCAATTCAATTCAATTCAATTATTCCTGTTTCTCAAAACTGAATTAACCCACTCTATGAAAATGTAACACAAAGCAACCTTTTAGGGTTAGTTTCAAGGAATTAACTATAAATATCCTCTTGATGGAATTAAATATTAAATTGTTTTCTAAGGTTGCCAGGGCAGGGATGTGTGGGAAATAAAAAAGGATATTGGGTGTGGACTATTACTTGCTTGGTAATCTTGATTAAGATTGAGAAAGAAGGAAAGAAACAACTCTCTAGTAAAAGAAGGAGAAACATCAAAGAGATTTGGGGGAATCTTAGGCCTAAGCTGTACCCATGTACTCATTTGAATATGTTTTCACACCACAATTTTTGTGTATAAAAGGCTATGAAGAAAAAAGCCACCTTTGTATTATATTTTTTTCACTTAACAATATACAATTAATGAGATTTCCGCATTATGTGATCATATTTTAAACTGGTGGTCCTCTATTAGTCTCTATAAGTAGGATAATGGCTACCATTCTCTAGATCAGAGTTGAAGTTCGGTTATCTCTGAAATTTGTGTAGTAAGTCACTAGATTGTAATGAAATTTGCAAAATGCTTTAAGATACAAAAATAAAATAAAGTATATGCCACTTTAAGGGTAGTATATGCTTTTGTGGGTGAGAATCAGATTCAACAAACTAAGAGACCCTATTAAAAATCTTATTCTGCATAGTTATCCACGATTAGCTGAATCAACCCATTTTCCCCCTAAAATGATGCATGGTTGTCCACTATGCACATAATATTTTTTTCTGTTGCGCTAAATGTAATATGAAATCAAGGTATTTGGTATTGCCCATTCAATGATTGTTTACAAGCAGCTTTACAGTCAGAACAATGAAACAATCATAGTGAGTTAAAACCAAGGTGCTGCTTAGAACTAGGAGACTGGGAGTTCTTGTCCTGTCTTATGCATGAAAGCCAGTTGGGCCAGTCACTCACTCTCAGTCCAACCAACTTCACAGGGGGTTTGTTGTGGGGAAAATAGCAGGAAGAAGGGGTATTATGTATGTTACAGCCATAAATTACTTACCAAGCAGTAAAAGGCAGGATAAAAACAATTCAGATACATCTATCTAGTTATCTATGGTTTTCTCTTGTACCAGTTAGTTCTCCTTCTTATTCCATGCTTCCATCTTTTTCCTATATTCTAGAATATCTAATTTAGCATATTCTAAGAACCATTTATCAATAGATAGTACTGTTGTTATGTAAATAATACTTTAAATCTTACAATGTTAATTAAATGGTTTACCAAAATGTACAGAGTGCTCCAAAGTGACATATAGATGTGGGTGGACTATTTTAACTGCCTCACAATTGTGGGACAGTTAAAAGAAACCCACCTACATCAACATATCACTTTGGGGCATTCTGTACTTTTTGGTAAATGATTTTAATCTTATTAACTACATACTCCATACTCCACCCAGGGACACATAGGGAGGGAAAAGACAGAGAAGGAAAGAAGGAAATCATCATGTTATCTACAGATTTGTCTTTCCCCATAATACTAACTTAGCAAAATCAGAAGGATCAAAGTGAAGCTGTTGTGGTATTGCACACTACTACTTCCTAGTAGCTCATCTAGAAAAAAGGGAAAGGGGAATTCCATATTTGCCAAAACAAGTGGAACATAATACTTAGTACCAAAGGATCTGATTTAAAGATACCACATATGGTAAGTTTTTTTCCAACATGCCTCATCTTGTCTCTCATCAGAAATGCAGAAGGGTGGAAATTATTAATTTAAAATTTAAAAATATTTTAAAAATTAATAAAAACATACATGTATATAGTTCTAGCCCAAGGCTGGGCCACATTGATGCCAGGGATATTTCCGACCAGCAAGTCATTATGTGTGCATAACAGATAGATAGTTATTTGAATAGTGCCAATTCTAAATTGGCAGTAAATGTCATTGCTCTCTGGGAGAAACTCCCATTTTCCCATGTGGTCTTTAGTTCTAGCCAAACCACTGCACAGTTTATTAAAACATCTCCAAACTTCCCCCTCCACCTCCACAAAACTCAAGGGGCGCTATTCAATTATGAAGATTAAAGTTTCCATCTATTTAACTGTTCTGTTTGAGATGTAATAATGGCCCATGATAAATATCTAAATCTGGGCATTAAGGGTATCTTCTCTGGTATTTTTAAATTAAAAACAAGGAAAGAGCATCCCCTAAATAATGCAAAATTAAAAAAACTCAAAGTTTTGGAAATATATAAAGAAATGAACTGGCAGGGATTCCCTTGCCATGCCTTCCAAGTAAGCCCAGGGTCAAAGAGCTTCCTAACCTCCTTCATTCATGTTGGATTTGATCAGACAGGTACTCTGGAATGCTGCCTTTAGCTCCCCTGTTTAGTGCAATGTTTTGTAAACACAAAGAACCATACTACTCTTGTGTCCCTCCTGGGCATAGGCTCATGTATCATGTAATCTGAACTTGCTAGTTGCCTATCTCCTACAAGATAATGGTGTCTCTCCAGTTACAATTTCTTTTTCTCATCCTTGCTGCAATAATTTACTAGATTTCAATCTTCTCTCCTGTCGCAGTGGCTTTTTCCTCCAAAGTTGCAGAAGTCTTGGTACAAGGTTCTCCCATTTGCCCATTTCTATTGTGTTTCCTGACTAGGCTGGATGGCTGTTGTAGGATTTATCACTCCTTTTGTATTATGCCTTTTAATAACTAGATATACAATGCCTCCTTGTTAATTGCAAAAGTTTCATTCCAGTATAAAACCACAGATAGGGAAATCACAAATGACAAGGCCTTGAGGCTGTTGGAATTGATGGGGGTGCGTCTGGGAATCTGTAGTTGTCCTCTTTCTCCCAATAAACACTTCTCCCATAGTAGCTATCTGACAGTTACTTCTTTTAATTCAACCAAGGTGGATCTCAGCAGTCTTGGAAGCCCTTGTGCTTGTTTTCATGGCATCTGGGCTTCCATCAGCACCATTCTGGTCTTTATGGCTCTTTTCTGACTTAGGTGAAGGAGACTCTCACTTGTGTCCCACAGCCAACTGAGGCTACCTGGATGTTTCCTTTTAAGTTAGTGCTTTCTCAACTACATTTTTAAACAGATTCATAAACTCTTCCCAAGAGTTTATAAATAACAAGACTGCAAGACGGCTACAATCGTTGTTTTGTTCCTTTTTAAAAGCTCTAATCCTTTTATATAATAACATCTCAAAGGAGTTGGCAAAAATTGAAAAGGGCCTGTACACAGCCCATACACAGAAAATTCTAATCCGATTTTTGTGCTATCAAAGAAACCAAAAAGGATATCTGCTGCATGACTAGACTGCAATCTTGGATCATGCTTGGATCATAAACTCAAAGCCCAGAGTTGCATGGAATGTGTGTTATGAATACAAATGGGAGAACTTGGCTACAATTTACAGTTTTTTGTATTTGCCTAACATGTATTCAACTGTATTGCCTCCCATCCTCATCCATTTCTTTTTTTTTCTGAGAGAAAACATTCTCATAATACTAGTAAGTACTAGGAGCAAGTAAGGAGAAGATTAACCAAAAGAGAAAGGTCATGCAGCTTTGGACATGAACTGAAATATATTTGTTTTGCTAAGGCAGAACATTTGTTAGTTTGCCAATACAAAGGTTTTTCCTGATTGAATAAGAATAGGAACGTCATATGAAATACTACGCCCTAAAACCAATAATTTATCTTCCTGGAACAACACCACGTGTTGACTGAATGTGGCCTGAGGAATTTGCCTATTTTTTTCTAATCTTTTCATAATAAAAACAGCAACTTTCAGCCTAAAGTGCAGCATACACTCAAAAGAAGCTAAGGAACCATAATTCCATCCTTCTTAATCATTGGGTATCTGCTTCGGATATTAGTTTCAGTGGTGGCACTGCAATGGACAGAGGGACACCTCCCCACAATCCCACTTCCCTTCCACTGTCACCAACATATATACTGTATAGTCCTATTACTGAGAAATGTAGCTGGATTATGACAAAGATATTTGAACGCATCAAGGTTTAAGAATGTTAAATCATTTTTCTATGGATTAGCTTCTTTTTATTGAAATGTGAAGGAGCTATTGCTATTTAGTTTCAGATTTAATGGTTGCTGTTTGGGGTTTGTTTGCAAGGTGAGGAACAAGGTTTTTTCTAATTTTGATTCTTGGTTGACTTACCACAAGAACTTTGGTTCTAAAATTATTCTTTTATTGCCTCTCATATCTGGAGCTAGTACATGGAGCAGCAATTAAGATGTGAGACTGAGCTCAAAGGAACCCAGGTTTAAATCTATCTCAATAGGATTTTCCTGTGCCATTTTGACAATCATGCTGTCTCCATGGTTTTTATTAGGGTCAAAACCCTGAAGATTCTTCATTGTGCCATATCTCTCTTCTCACTGTATTACTTTGCTTACGTATTTCAATAACACTTAACATGGGTTTGTTTTTTAAAAAAACATTAAGTAAATCTCAAATGACCAAAGAACAAATATAACTTTGATTGTCTGCATAATAAACACTGGGATTTTTATCTGTTTAAAGAATTATGAGGGTACATTCCTGGCTACCTTGATCTGAACTGCTTCCTGAAGGACCAGTTTTGGCCAGCTTATGTTGCCTTGACATAGGCAACCAGCTTTTCCTGTGTTATTGTGGTATAAAGTTGTGCTTTTATTAACTACAGTTTGGGGAAGCTGCTTTCTCTACTAACAAGAGGAAGTTTTAGGAGTATATGAAGTGCAACAAAAACATTGCAAAAAATACAGACTTGCTTTTCCAAATTTCAAATTATGTTGTCCTTCAAATTGTTTGTCATGGAAAATTAAATGGATAAAATCTCCACATAGTGGGAGAAGCTAATGGACTTCGCAGATATTGATAGTTTCAGGATATAAAAGAAAGGACAGATTATGAAATAAAGCTTTATAAAAACATAGAATTTTATAAAATAATAATAATACCAAGAACTTTACCTCTTATTTCACCCTCAAATATTTTAATCTGGAAGTAATTATTGCAAGAAAAGTGTGTGTGTGTGTTTGTGTGTGTGTGTGTGTGTGTGTGCGCGTGTGTGTATGTTCTACTGTAACACCAATTAAAGGGAAAAGACACAAAAAATGCAGAAAAACATTTACAGATGCGATTAGGAAAACACAAGTAAGGGAAGCTGCACACAATTATCATCAAACTCATCCCCAAGTCAGTAGACAGGCTGTAAAAAGGTATACATCTAATAACCCCTACGTTAATCAGTCACAAATGAGATCAATGCCTTGGACTAATAAGTATTTGTCTGGTTTTAAATATGAACCTCAGATTGATTACTTGACAAGGTTGTTGATCTTGGACCCTGGTTACCCTGTGCCTGGTCCCGTGCTCTAAAGTGGCAGGATGAGAGTCCTGGGATGTGCTGCAGTGGTAGTAAAGTCCACCTCCCTATTTCATCAATATACCTCAGTGTGACCCAAACACCAAGGTTCCTCTCAAGAAGACCATGTCTGTTGCTGCCTTTTACAGCTAAAGCATAATGGAGCATGATGGTGAAGAATGCTACCTACTGCTGTTCCAGTTCCGTAGCAAAGCACGGTTATCCAACCTGCTAGTAGTATATATTTAGAACAGAAGCTTGACCTAATTTAAGCAAAATGGCTCTCCTATGTCTCATACAACACACAAAAACATAACTATTTTTAGGGGGAGAACAAGTGGTGTAATTTCAAATGTCAATAAACATGTTGATTGTAATGATATGTTAGAGTATATGGGAAGGAATTTGAAAACAAATACTTATGTTTCTACTGATTTTTCCTTCTTTTTAAAAAAAAATATTAAATGTATATGCTGCCAAATATATTTCATGTATTTATCCTTGGAATAATGATGAATAATGATGATATTCTTGTTCAGATATTTCTTTTTTATAAAAAAAAAGATAAATGTATTTAGTTCTACACAATCAATCCACTAATAAATACTGAACTTTTAATATCAAATTGTAAATTCACTGTTTATTTGCTGATATCCTTTTATCCACTAATTTCCCCCTTTGTGTCTATTTTGTAATCTGTTTTTTCCCTTGTTTTTCAAATGTTTTAATAAATAGAAAAAAAGGATAGTTTTCTTTGTGTGTGTGTGTACTATATGTACGTACGTACATACATACATACATACATACACATAGACACTTCCTTTTTATGACCCTGTAATCCGTTAATTTGGGGCGGAGTCAGCGATTGGATGGAACTGAACATTTACTGGCTGGATGCTCTTCCTGGCGCCTACACAGAGTTTGCAGCAGATATTTTTTCTTTGCACCCTGGGAGAGAAACATCTGTTGCTCCCTAGCGCTGAACTCTCAACCTTCCAAGTGGGAGGCAAGCCTGTTCACCGCTAGCACTTATCAACATAACTCTTTAAAGAATGTGTATGATATTATGATGCACATAGAAGAATACTGCTTCCACTACAATAATACAATAATACAATACAATACAATAGCAGAGTTCAAAGGGACCTTGGAGGTCTTCTAGTTCAACCCCCGCCTAGGCAGGAAACCCTATACCGTTCCAGACAAATGGCTATCCAATATCTTCTTAAAGACTTCCAGTGTTGGGGCATTCACAACTTCTGGAAGCAAGCTGTTCCACTGATTAATTGTTGTTAACTGTCAGGAAATTTCTCCTCAGTTCTAAGTTGCTTCTCTTCCACCCATTGCTTCTTGTCCTACCCTCAGGTGCCTTGGAGAATAGTTTGACTCCCTCTTCTTTGTGGAAACCCCTGAGATATTGGAACACTGCTATCATGTCTCCCCTAGTCCCTCTTTTCATTAAACTAGACATACCCAGTTCCTGCAACTGTTCTTCATATGTTTTAGTCTCCAGTCCCCTAATCATCTTTGTTGCTCTTCTCTGCACTCTTTCTAGAATCTCCACATCTTTTCTACATCATGGTGACCAATAACTGAATGCAGTATTCCAAGTGTGGCCTTACCAAGGCTTTATAAAGTGGTATTAACACTTCACGTGATCTTGATTCTATCCCTCTGTTTATGTAGCCTGGAACTGTGTTGGCTTTTTTGGCAGCTGCTACACACTGCTGGTTCATATTTAAATGGTTGTCCACTAGAGCTCCAAGATTCCTCTCACAGTTACTACTATTGAGCAAGGTACCACCTATACTGTACCTGTGCATTTCGTTTTTCTTCCCTAAATGTAGAACCTTACTCTTTTCACCATTGAATTTCATTTTATTAGATAGTGCCCAATGTTCAAGTTTGTCAAGATCCTTCTGTATCTTAAGCCTGTCTTCTGGAGTGTTGGCTACTCCTGCCAGCTTGGTGTCATCTGCAAATTTGATGAGTTCCCCATTTATCCCCTCATCCAAATCATTGATGAAGATGTTGAAGAGTACTGGGCCTAAAACAGAGACTTGGGGTACTCCGCTGCATACTTCCCTCCATGTAGATGCAGTTCCATTGAGGACTACACATTGAGTGCGGTTGGTCAGTCACTTATGAATCCATCTGGTGGTGATGCTGTCCAACCCACATTCTTCTACTTTATCTAGAAGTAGGTTATGGTCTACCTTATCAAATGTCTTACTGAAGTCCAAGTAAACTATATCGATGGCATTCCTCTGGTCCACTAATTTTGTCACTTTGTCAAAGAATGCAATAAGATTAGTCTGGAATGATCTGTTTTTGACAAACCCATGGTGGCTTTTGGCTATTACTTTGTTTACTTCTAGGTGTTCGTTAATTCGTTGCTTGATTATCTTTTCCAGAATCTTTCCTGGTATTGAGGTCAGGCTGATAGGTCTATAGTTTCCTGGATCTATTTTTTTTTCCTTTTTGAAGATGGGAACCACATCAGCTCTTTTCCAGTCCTCTGGCAGTTGCCCGGTGCTCCAGGATCTCTGAAAGATATAGTTCCGTAGTTCTGAGATCTCATCTGCCAGTTCCTTCAGAACCCTGGGGTGTAATCTGTCCGGTCCTGGTGATTTGAACTCGTCTAAGGTAGACAGGTCAGATCTTCTTGTCCCCTTACTGATGCGATTGATTCCAGGGTAACCTTTGTAGTTTATCATTTTGAGATGCATCTTGAAATTGTTTCAGTTTGTCACCCAAATTACTCACATCAACATTATATGTGTTATCATGTGTGAATACTATGTCTATGTCCAGAATGGTTGGTGTCAGTTTTCTTCAGATATACCAAGGAGATTGCAATATTGAACAACATCCCAAATATAAGCCACAGCGAACATTACCCAACTGGTTGTATTGCACAATCTAGAATCCCTTTATTTATTTATTTGTACTTGCAAAAAGAAATGAAGTTCAAATTGTTGTTTGAGATTATCTCATGTTTTCTATTCAACATTTCTTCTTCTGTAATACAGTACTTGAATTCTTGAACGAGTGGGAAAATAGCTTCATTGGGGAATTCCTTTGCCAATATCTGTGGACTCCTTAGAACATTTTAAGAAAATTTCCCTGCCTAATAAATAAGAGTGTTGGTATAAAACTGCTTTGTTCACTTGTTCCGCCATTCGACCTGAATCCAGTCTTTTGCTCACCACATTTACAACAATATGAACCCACGTAGAAATTTGAAATCATGTATGTTTGTGGTGCTTTTATTGTATATTCTTTCACTTCTCATATGTAGCATCATGTTTAATATTGGTTGTGGAATCGTCTCTCTTCCCTCTGTGGTCTTTAATAAGATTTGTCACCTACACGTAATTTGCCATCATGTGACTCTCACTAGTTTCATTATGAGAACTGATGTTCTCAGATGTTGCTTCAAAATTTACCATTCAAAAATTCCTCAGTTTAGAGAAAAGCACATTCATTAGAAGTTTTTTTTAAAAAATATAAGCATCTGACCATTGTAATCACTGAATGAGGAATGGACAGGACAAAAGCTTATGGAGGATTCATCTCTCAGATCCATTCCTCTTCCCTTCCATATTGCCTAGAAAATATTCTTTGTTGCTTCCTACTGCAGAAACACTGCAGAAACATTTTTCCTAACTTTTCTTGTTAGAAAATACACCATTAATTTACTTTGTATGTCTGATATTAGGCATGCACAACAGAGTAACAGAACAGTTCTCTGCTCTCTTTAATCTTTCAATGCCAAGAATTGTGTGATCTCATTTTAAATTGTTTTCCAAGGAAGGGATGCGTGTAAATATTTTGGGTGATGACTCATCTTAGATACTGCCAAAGAATAGCATCAAACTCAACAATCAGCTCCACAGTTTTAAGAAAGCTTACATTGTTTGGCACAGGCAGCTGATTTGAAGTCCCATAAAGTGTTAGGTTGCGATTAGCCAGCCTGCTCATAATGGCAATTCAGAACATTTTGCCAGCAAGAAGACTGACAGAATCTTCTCATGATGCTGCTTATCTTTGGCGATGGCCATTCATCTTAGTCATATCTCAGGAACATTCCAACAATGGAATACCCCCAGAAGGTCTTCTGCTTTGTCATGGCATGCAAGATTTCCAGACAAACTTTCTAGTCCATTGTGCAACCCAATATGGGTAGAATGCAGAAAAAGTTTGCAGTAGAAACACTTGCAGCATTCTAGAGCTTTGAAGACATAAGTCACAGCCTCTCTATTTTCTCACCAGCAATGTGTCGGATGGAAGTTTCTATTTTTCTTCAATAACTGCAGTTGAATACCAAAAAAGCATGAAGAAAACCTAAACAATACAGAAAGGTATAAAGAAAAGAAAATGAATACTGCAAGAGCAAACCAAAAGAAAACAACAAAAACATAAAAGACAAATTATTTGCAAATACATATAGAAACTTTCAAATATACATACACAAAAAAAGTTTTTATGCATACAAAATTTATACTTCTTTCAGTAAATAGCACTATTTACTGAAGCTTGAGACAATATATTCACCTTTCCAGAACTGAAGAATAAACATTTTAGCTCTAAGTAGGACACAGAAACCACTTTCTTTGTACACATAGCAATTTCTATGCAGTAGGAATACAGTTCAAAACAATATGAACATCTGAGAATATAAATACTTATCTCAAAGTTAACACATGTAATAGCTCTCTCCCAAAACAGAACTATGATAGGATACTGCAGAAAGGTAAGTTTCAGTGAAGCTGTAATCTGATTGCCTTTCCAACAACATAATAATTTACTCAAGCCTATTCTTTATACAGAGGTGGCAAGATGGCTTAGAGGTTAAGACACTAGGCTTGTTTACTTGAAAGTCAACAGCCCAGGTTCAAAACCCAAGCACCACGTGATGGGGTGAGATCCCGTTCTTGCCCCAGCTCCTACCCAGCTAGCAATTCGAAAACATGCAAATGAGGGTAGATGAGTAGGTACTACTTAGGTGGGAAGGTAACAGCACTTTGTGACATAATGCTAGCCACATGCCTATGGAAACATCTTCAGACAGTGCTGGCTCAATGGCCCTGAAATGGACATGAGCACCGCCCCCCATAGTTGGTTACGACCAGCGGAGTAAAATCTGTAGGGTCTCCTTTATTCTTTATATAGGTAGTGCTCCACTTACGACCAGTTGCTTAGCAACCATCCAAACTTTCAAAAGACTCCCAAAAGCTATTTGCAACAAGTTGCTTAGCAACCATTCAAAATTACAAAAGACTCCCCCCAAATTACTTATGGCTCAGTTCTGGAGTTCCAATGCCTGCATACAGCCTGTGATCATATGACTACATTTCAGATGCTCACCTTTATGACCTTTTGCAGCATTCCACAGTCACGTGACTGCAATTTGCAATGATTTTTGCTGGTTTGGGGCACTTTTTGGCCAGTTTCCAGCAAAAAATGCCCATAATAATATATTGATTTGTTTTAATGGCTGCCACCAAAAAAGTCATAAAATCATTGGTGCCTCAACTTACTACCGTCTTGACTTATAATAGAAATTCCTGGCTTCAGAACAGATAGTGACATCAATGCCCAACCTTTCAACAGATTTTAAATTGTGTCTTATTCAACGGGAACACAAATATTTTGGACTTGTAGGATTCTATTTTCATTGCCTTGGGAATAAGAATGGGTTTTTTTTTTACTTTCAGAAGAAGAAATCCTTTAGACAACTGCTTAGGTGACTCTGCAGCCCATAATCTGGTCTTAAGGAACTAAATTCAGCCACATTTCTTTCTGGGTGTCTCCACTTTACTCTGATCTATCCGTTTCTACAAGATAGTAATATATTCAAGATAGTACAATTAATCAGTGGAAAGCTTGCCTCCAGAAGTTGTGGGTGCTCCATCTCTGGAGGTTTTCAAGAAAGGATACAGTCAATTGTCCAGAATGGTATAAGGTCTTGAGCCAAGGATTAGACTAGAAGACCTCCAAGATACCCAACTCTGTGAAACTGTATTCTGTATAATATGGGGTAACATTTTTGGAACATACAATATAAATTCTGCCTGTTCAGCCTTCTACCAGATACTTTAAGCAGCACTTTAAAAAACTGGGGTTTGTCATATTGGAAAAGAAGGAAATGAGCAAAATGTCCTCTCTTTCTTACACTTCTGCTTAAAGCATTTCTTTCTAACTCTTTGCAGAAGCTGTGAAACAGGAAGCATAAACAGAGTCAAATGGAGAAGAGGAAAATGGTTTTGTATCTACGTATTAGTGACTCTTGATCCAGCATCTGTTGCAATCCGCAGGGCTGAAGAGAGATAATTATTCTGGTAGGTACCTGTTTTGGAGAAGGCTGATAATAGAATTTAATAAAAATCATTTTAGTCATTTCAAGTAGTTTAAATAATACTGTATCAATTTAAGAATGAGAGATTAAATTATATGAGAATGACAGCTCCCTTCTCTACTACCAAAGCTTAGGAATGTATATTGCATTTGCAACACTTAAGAAATCTCCTTGTTTTAAAGATTCTTAGCCAACACATTTTTAAAAAAAAAAATCTATGGACAGCTAACTATTTCTAGTGAAATGTGCACTTAGCAAGATAAACCCTTTCATGGGAAATTATGTCATATCTCTGTTATAGGGGTACACCATAAGTTCAATTTCCTGTGGTTATTGTTCTTCTCTGGAGTAGGAAGTTTCCCTTTCATAACTGATGGCATGCTTTGCCTGTGTTTGAATTTCTAGAGAAGTTGGAACCTTTATTTCCCCTCTTTATTAATTTGCCAATTGAAACAGCTTTTTTCAAAAATGTGATAATGTGATATAACAATAAGATGAAATGAAACACAGAGGTAAGGCCTGAACTTGATAGGCCTGAACACTCTCTTGTATGAAAATGTCTGGCCTAGGAGCCAAATGTAGCCTATCCAATGGATTCCATCCAATGCCACCAAAAGCTCATCAATCTAAGCCACTATGATCATAATGGAACCTGTGACAGTTGTAAGGCAGGTCACTCATGTAACCAATACAATTTTACAACCTTTTTGTGGCAGTCATTAAGCGAAATCATGATCCTTAAGTGAACCAATTGTTTGCTGTGGAACATTTTTGCCAAAAAACATCGTAGATTACAGTCATACCGTAAACACTCCTAAATTTGGTTACAAAGCACCTGAAATGTGGAGGAATTCGTTGTAACTTTGAGCAGATGCTAAGTGACCAGCCGTAAGTTGAGGCCTACCCATACTTGAAGTACCTCAAATATGGTATTTGCTAGTTCTACTGAGTCCTAATTACCCTGTGACCTTACTCTGAAAGAGAACACAGTGACCAAGAGATTGTCAAAGTTGCCCTTTTAAAACACCTAGCCTTTTACTTTGAAATGGTTCCTCCCAAGAACTAAAATATATTACAATATGCCTTGGTTTTTCCCCACTAATCACTTTATCTAGATTATGTAAGAGAAGTAGGGAAAAGCTTTGAAATCAATCTTCTTTCTTACTTCTGCCCTAGTTAAAATATTGCCTCTTTTGTGAGATCACTAGTTGATCTTCTGCAGGGCACTATTCTTTCAATTTTGGGACATGAGTACACTATCTTATTCTTTTTCTAAAAAAAAGTTCAGCTTATATTATAGATAGTTCATTTTTGCATCTTACGTCTCTCATTCAAAAGAGCTTCCAGTACAATTCATGCAGTAGCTGTGGAATCTAAATAGGAAGGGAGGGGGGCTGGGAATTGAAACTAGATTTTTAAAAGCCAAATCATTATTAATCTGATTCAAAAGACCTAGTTAAAGAAGAAAAGCCTTGTTTCCACTCTGTAGATGGAATGAATGGGAACTAAGTGCTGATTGCTAAGAAAGTGTGTTCTGTAACATGGAAGTGACATGGCAATAATGGTTTGATTATGTCCTAAATTGTTGTGAAGAAGAGGTCACATGTGTAAAGTACAACATGTTGCTCCATAAACAGGAAGCCCGGAGAATCCAGACTCAACAAAAAGTGGTGTTGGTATTGGTAGTGAGGGGAAAGAATTAAAGTTTTAAGTGTTCTGTTAAAAAAAATCACAGCAACCATACAGAAAGTAAATCAGATAAAAAACCACCCAGCACTGATACAATACTGATAATATGTAAATGATATAAATCTGTTATCTCAGTTCCAATGATAGAATTAAACTTGTTTTTATTCCATGGTTTCATACTGGATTTTGAAATTCCTTTCTTCAAAAACAGTCGCAGTTGAAAATAATCACTGAATAATTTAGGAGACAGAAATCTTCTCAAATGATTAGAGTATTAAATATTGGTCAACCTAGACCCAGTTTGGTGTAATGATTAGAGACTACTGGTTTGAAAAAAGGAGATTGAGAATTCTGGTCCTATGTTAGACATGAAAGTAGCTGGGTGACTTTTAGAGTTGCTTTTTGTTTTGTTTTTAGCTGTTTTATGATGATTTCTAAGGTCTCTGGTCTTGATAGTATTGCTGTTGTCCAGAGACCATTGTCACAACAGGGGTAGAGGAGGTGAGGAGATTGGCTCAAGTTTCCAGCTTGATCCACCACAGCACATTGATTTTGTCCTTTACAAAATATTGGCTGGCATAGACAAATAGTCGAGGAAGATCTTATTTTCTTGAGTAACTGGTGAAAACAAGTGGCAGTGAGCTCTTGGGGAAGAGGCTACCTTTCAACGGTAGTACCTATAACTTATATGGAGTTGTTCCTAGTTTCACCTCCGTGTGCTTGAGGAAAGACCACTATGGAAGATCACTGGGAATTGCTGCTGGTCAATGTAATTGGTATTAACTAGATGCATATATACAATGACTTGGTGGAAAGCAACTTCTGGTATGTGCCCTGCTTTCATTTGGTCATCTGCAGAATCCTCGTAGCATTTCCATTTTACTAATTTTACTGAAATACTATTTATCAGAATAAAGGAAGATGGAGAGAAGTATCCAGAGGTTTCTTTGATGTGTGCTGACATCATTATTTTACCATGTTTTCTTTTTTAAAGGGGGAGATGTTCTTGCTTACAAAAGATGTACTTAACGATGACACAGTTTAGCAGAACTGTCTAATACTTCAAGGAATCTGTCTTCAAGTCCTGTTGAAAGAACAAGATGATTTGGCAAAATGTTGCACATTGCAGTCTTGCATCCTGTGATTTTGCACTTTGTACTAGCTTTCCCGGAAGGGAACAATTTGCAATTGCCTTAAATTTGCTATATTCCTAGCTATCTAAACTACAGGGTCAGAACACAATATGGTAATTTCTTCAGCCTACGGTACAACAGTAGAGACATTGCATGAGTCAAGTGTTCCTAGTGTGCACCTATTCTTAGCTGTTCAGCTGCACAAAGCTTGTTGGAGAACAGCTTGTATAGGCCCTGGGTAGAATTATGACTACTTCCACTCATGAAATGGGGAAGGACGCTTTGACTCTGGGAATATTTTTCAAGCAAGTGCCTTAGTCAGTTATTTCCTATAGAATGCATTCTCTTCTGGAGACTTTGCTATGTGCAAAAACTTTTAAAATCTCATTGTTCTGCTAAATGGTGGTGATGGCTGTTTCTCTTCCTCATTATTACAGAGGAAATGTCTGAAGATAAAAGTGGCTCTATATAAGTTTCTATTAATCAGTGAAAATGCTCCCTGAAAGCTTTTTTACATTCTTTCAATCCTTGCTACTCCTCCAGTACCATTGCATAGAGGGGGTGGGGTGGGAAAGAGCAGGAAAACAAGAAAGCAGGAATACAAAAAATTCGGAGTTTTTTTTCCATTTAACAAATAGACAAAGCTTTTCATTCCAGAATTTAGAAGTCTGTTTTAGATGTAAGCAATCTTTTTAGACATTTCACACTACATGAACAAATATCATATTGTTGTACAGGAGTGTTCAAAGTAGTGTGTATTTGGTTTATTTAACACTGGCCAATATGCAGATGTATTCATTTGCCTTATTCATAAAACATAGAATTGGAAGGAACCTTGGAGATCTTCTAGTCCAACCCCCTGCTCAAGCAGTAGACTCTTTGTGATTTCTGACAAATGGTTGTCTAGTCTATTTTTGAAAGCCTCCATGATGGAGCACCCACAATTTCTAAAGGCAAGTTGTTCAATTGGTTGATTGCTCTCACTGTTAGGAATTTTCTCCTTAGTTCTGGGTTGCTGCTCTCCTGGGTTAGTTTCCATCCATTGTTTCTTGTCTTGTCATATGGTGCTTTGGAAAATAGTTTGACTACTCTCATCTTTGGAGGAGCGCTCAAATATTGGAACATTCCTTTTGTTTGTTTTATGTTGCTGGTCATTCATTGAATAAATATTACATTTACATTTATATTTACATTACATTTACATTTAAAGAGATTTCTCAGATTCATAACATAATATAGCTTATTGTTCAGCAACGCTGTTATCCTCTATACATAACAACTGCAACAAAATTCCTTTATAAAGTTTCAGAGAGATCAATGTGCTTTTTTAATGCTTCAAAGATAAATCAAGTGCTTTGTATAGGTATTTTTGAAAACAAAGTTCTGTTTCCAAAAACCTCAAAACTTTTGCTGCGATAATATAGAATGGTACAGTCTATATACCTTGTATAGTTGATCTATTAGTCTTCCATGGTATTCTCCAATTACACTGATAATTCCCACACAGAATGACCACTGATTGAGAATAGCTTGGCTGGATGATGAAATGGCCATCCAATGCTTCTGGAGGCACCAAGTTGGAGAAAATTGTTCTACTATTTTTATTTACTTACTTACATAATTAAAAACAGCAAATAATACCAACTCCCACACTATTTACATATCATCTTCATTCACTCTATTATTAATGACGAGGCTGATTTTCTCTTTAAAGGTAAAGGTTCCCCTCACACACATGTGCTAGTCGTTCCCGATTCTAGGGGGCGATGCTCATCTCTGTTTCAAAGTCAAAGAACCAGCGCTGTCCAAAGACGTCTCTGTGGTCATGTGGCCTGCATGACTAAATACCAAAGGTGCACGGAACACTGTTACCTTCCCACCAAAGTTCCTATTTTTCTACTTGCATTTTTAAATGCTTTCGAACTGCTAGATTGGCAGAAGCTGGGACAAGTAACGGGAGCTCACTCCGTTATGTAATGCTAGGGATTCAAACCACCAAACTGCTGACCTTTCTGATTGACAAGCTCAGCATCTTAGCCACTGAGCCATCACATTTCATTTTCTCTTTAGCCTTGCTATATATTTTTAACAAGAGTTTAGCAGGTCCTCAGTTTCATTTACTGAGGTTGTTAGGTTTTGTATTCCTTTTTTTAAGCTGAAATGCATTCTTTTTTATGCAGATATGTAGTTCCAGATCTTGTAGCCAATAGTGTAAGATGGAATGAGAAAATATTAGAAGTAGGATACCCCTATTGCAAATATCTATAGTTGAGCAGGGGTGTGGGCAGGTCATATTTAACATTTTGGGAAAATATAAATAGATAGAACAAAAGGCAAAATATCTTAATTTTTGGAGCTACAAACTTACACAACTACAAATCCTACATCAAAATGGTGAAGAAATTCTGCCAAATTTTAAGAGGACTGTTCAGTAGAGACTATGAGACTTTGGGGAGTGGGCAAGGAGACCAAATGGTACAGGTTGGTCATAAGACAATGGGACTTTTTGTATGAAACAGCAACATGCTAATCAAATGTCCTGATTCCTTTCTGTTTGCCTCTTCATGGGAGGCACACCTTTATTCATGGAGGCCATACTGTACCCAAGTATTGAGGTTCTGCATCTAGTTTCCTTAGAGTGGCATTTCACAATTTTTTTTAAAAAACAAAACAATTATTCATTTAAATGCATGTGGATCAGAGAGATTTCCTTGCACAATTAAAACTGGCACAGAAGTTACTTTATGAAATAATCAGAACAAAATCTGATTAGATGATTATCTAAAGAGAATGGTGCTTCGGACTTTTGTAGATTATTTTTTTAGCTGACAGAACTCGTTTAACTTGTACCAGTCCAGCAAGACAGAATTCTTGTACAAGACGTTCTAGTACTTCCTGCTATGCCAATTTAAAAGAACAGTGGATACTGTTTCATAAAATGTCACAAGACAGAAGGCTAAATAGCAAAAGAATGAAATGCTTAACTGGTAACTAGTCATTACTGATACATGCAAATTGTTCTCTCTCTCACACACACACACCCCACAGACAAAGCAATTGGCTGCAATCTGACACAATAATTTGTGAACTACATGGCATAGATAAAGTATAGATAGAAATACTTCCGTAATCGTGGTTTGTGTGGGAAAAGTAGCAAATGACGGCAGGGGTATGAACATTGTGGTTTTTGCAGCTATCAGTATGCCTTATGCAACTTCCCTTTGTGTCCGCCAGGAACATCGCTTGAAATCTGTGACCTTTTTTTATTGCAGTATAAAAAGAGTAAATCAGGCTCTGGCTTACATAAGGCTGTGAAGAAAGGAGTCCTTTTGATGCTAGCTATGAGATGTGATGAGCATTGCAATATAATTCTGTCCTCCACAGCTTACGCAATATGAGGAAAACATATTGGCAAAACAGAGAATCCAAAGCTACAATCCCTTCACAATATCGGCTCGACTAGGGAGAGGGACAATACTGCTGCATGTGTATTCAGCAACTGGGAGAATCTGGGTTCCCACAATGTAGTGGCCTACAACTTTTAAAAATCATTGTTAGCTAATTAAATCATAGAGCTGGAATCATGCATGGTACTAAGCTATGGACATTACTTTTCAGTGTTATGATGCAACCAAGGCAACATTCAAGATTCTGAGACATTTTCTGTTTATCTCAGCAAGCCCTGCCTTTCAGCTGGAGGGAGCCATCTCTCATAATCACTAGCCACTATGATCATTGGTTGTGTTGGCTGGGAATTATGAAAGGCTAATGTATGCAGCCTGCTGGTTAAGGCGCTGGCTAGATCTGAAGTCCGCTGTCAGGGTTCCAAGTACTGTAACCATAGCAAGCAAGATTCTGAGGAAGGTGGATTCCTCAAAGAATAGTTTTATTGGATATATCATATTGGCACAGATCTGGTGAAAAACGACTCTGAAGGTTCCCGTGGTTTTCACCTAATTAAAAGTAAAGGTTAAGTTTTGATTATTAGGGGGAAAATGTTATGATGCAGGATATAGTTAAATAAAGGAGGGATAATGATGACAACCTATATATATGTATGGGTACAATATAAGGAAACTGGATGAAAATTGCAAACAGTAATTTGGAAAGGAGGATTAGAAAAGTTTGTTATTAAATATTATGGATGTTTAGCTAGAATAGGACATAAGGATTCAGTGCTATTGAAGGATTTCAGAAATATTAAATGAAATGCCAGCATGTGGTTATGTACTAAATCTTGGTATATGTTATGATGAAGGACGTTTAAACAATTATAGTCAAATAAAAATGGAGGTATAAGGGTAACATGTATAAATATTTGAGTTAAAATACTTGAGTTAATATGAATTATGCTTGATGACTTTGGAAGAGATGCATGAAAGCCTTTTTTAACCAACTGATACACTTTCTATAGTATGTAAAGAAGGAAGGTTTTATGTGTTGTGTTTGTTTTTGAAAATAAAAAATAAAATTTATAATAAAAAAAGGTAAAAGTTTTCCCTCAACCCCAAACAATCAGTCACATAGTCCAATCACAATGCTCTCTGGTTGCCTGGTGACATCACTCCTCCTTCCTCCGGCCAGGTGTGAAAATGTCCTTAGTTCCCAAAAGAAGCATTTTATTTTGGCTACAAAACCGCAGCTATCTCTAACCCCTCCCCCGCCATCCCTCAGCTCCAGTGTAGCAACACTGAAGCTCCAAGATGGCTTTGGTCAGGTCAGCTTCTGGGTTGGCATTCACATTCAAATATATCCTTCATCATAGAAACTCACTGAATTGTGTCTAAATAAGCCTCCCTTACAGGACTGTTATTATAAAAAAAGCATAAAGGGAGTGATAATCATTCCATTCTGAGAAAAAGCAAAAATAAATTTAACAAATACATTCTGGAGGTCATTGGTTCAGAAAAAGGTTGCTGTATTAGCAAAAGAATGCAGGACACAGATGTGGCCACAATATTGGTACCCCTTCATTTTCCCCTAAGAATCCTGCTATGAAATAAGTTGAAACTGCCACAAGTAAACGTCATCTAACATTCTTTACTCCATTGTCCCTAAAGCAGACACTTTGAAAAAGTGGGGGGATACCAATATATTTGTCTGCATCTGTAAATACTCCATAAGAAGGAAGTGGTTCAGCAGTAAAGTCCATGTTTTGCTTGTAAAAAAATCCAGGTTTAATTTTCAACATTTTCAAACAACATTGAAAAAAACACGCTTGCTGTGCTTCAGCCTATAAACTATGATTAAGCAAATGTAGCCACCGATGAGACAATTATGAACCTTGGAAAGTTGCTAAAAAGATAATCAATAAAATTCATTGCAATATACTGTATCTGAAGTGGGCCCAGAGGAGTGTTCTATTGATAATGAGACCTAAGCTGATCAATAATATAAAGAAGCTTCTGATGAGCCTAATATTCAAATGTATGGTAGTAGCAAGGCATTGTGATTGTTTTACCAACAGATAATTTAATTAGATATACAAATGCTGCCTCTGTTATATTCTGTATAAATAGAGCAGTGAACCAGTTGGGGAAGCCTATCTATTTTTTTCCTCAATCCATGTTAAGTGCTGAGTGGATACTGTAATAGTATGCTTTCTTTAGTTTAGAGTCAGTGTGTTGATGTCTAACCACTGGTTTTATTAACACTGGTTGATGGCTTAGTAGGTTCATGAACCCAACTTGCTGGGCTTCAGTCTACAAACTGTGATTAAGCAGACATAGTCACTGATGAGTCAATGGAGAGGCACAATATTATAAGAAGTGAACTGATTATTTATTTATTTTTATTAAACCAATTTATATAGTTGTTCTTTTCAAGGCAAGTGACTCTAGGTGGCATACAACAGAGGCTCTTGGGTCTAACCTGCTTACTGCCATTATCCCACGTAAATCAGCTGTGTTATCAAAGCAAATCAGGTAGCATCTTTTATCAACCCACTGATCCTCACACTGATAAAGCATTGCTTTGGAGAAACATTACAAGTCTCTATTAAAAGCAGTCCAAAGAGGAAAAATGTTCAGCCTCTAGGTATAGTTAAACAGTTTCTTTTATGCTGCATGGAGATTTATACAATATTTTTAATGTTAAAAATATGAAAAGAGAACAAACATAACCATGAACATATTTTTGAATGAACGATGCCTTTTTTTTAAATGGCCAGACTTAATTAAACAGCTATGTCTTAAATATTTAAAGAAGTGTTCAGAGTGAATTCTAGAGAGCTAAACAGTGACCTAAATTCTACTGTTCTTGCTGCAATTTAATTGGAGGAGGGTGACTAGATTTGACTGCCAAGAATTCGACCAAGGTTGCTTACTGCTTTTCAGAGTGGCTTTATCAGCAGAAATTATAAAAAGTGTTCTATTAACAAAGCCTCATCTGGTCTGATTTCCTTTTCTCTCCCTGACTTTAAAAAAATGAAAAGTACAAATATGCTTATCAGTGCAGAAGTACTGGAAGTTAATTTTCCTTGAATAAGCACTTGCTATCGTCAGTCCCTTGAGGACAAATGTCCAATAACGCCAACACAGTGTCCACCGTAATATGCATGTGGGATATAAATGGAATGTACCACTGAATATAGCATCTAAACACAGTAGGCCTGATTCAAGAACCTTCTGTCAGCTCTTATAAAGTCTGTAATGTTACTGCTTGTTCTCATTGTGCCATCCCAACCTAATTATTAATATTTGCACTAAGATTTCCCCATGGAGATTCTAAACTTGATGTCTAGGATTGAGAATTGTAATTTTAAAACTCAGTCGTATATGTAGCCACTGCAACCTATGTATTTTCCAATACTCCATTTTGCACATTGCAATCATCCTTAATTATATTTTACCAGGACTCCCTGGACTATCAATAATTGCAGATTTGTATTGGTGAGTTGTTTCTGTGTAGTAGCCTTACATCTTCTAAATAAGCTAAATTAAGGGAGAAAATTTAAAGCTGCCACTTGTCCACTAGTGGTACTAAATTTTTCAGACACATGCGGTATTTTGTCAGGGTTTTTTTTTTCTCTCATAAAGAGAGTTTCCATTATGACAATTGAAGGTTTTTGCATTCCATAAATCTGTAGCTCTATAACTCCAGCTGCAAATCAAAGGTCAAGAGCAAGAAAACAAGAAGAAAATAATTCTCCTTGAAGACAGGTTTTGATTATTCCTTTCAAGTCCTGGAAAAGAAAGTACTTATGTAATTTGTTTTCTTAAGTTCAATTCTTTTTTTACTTATTTTTATAATTTGTATCCTATCTTCTGCCCATAGAGCACTATTTTTAGTTATTTTGTAAGCTTTAAAGTTCAATCAATAGATTAATCAGCTAAATGGTAATGATTTATTGATAGAGTTCAATATTATCCACACACCATAACTTCTAACATATAGCTTGTCTCAGTTTCAGGGTTTTGAAATCTCATTTAATCCATCACAGTTCCCAGACTCAAATACATTTGCCTGATTGGCAAATTCTTAACTGGCTGTGACTAGCATATACTGACTCAGTCCAAAACCTTGTACTATCTCCTGTCATTGATTTCTATAGTTGCTTCAACATAATTCCCATGGCAAATAATCTTGAAAGCTATTTGGCTAACATTGCAAGTCAAGGTTTTCCAACACTTACCATATCCCATAATGGTTCCCCGAGGGTTTGACTGGCAACATTTGTTGTTACAAGGTTAGCTTAGGAATTAACCAACATACAGTACATTTTTTATACTATCCAACATACAGTACATTTTTTTACTTAGTTCCTCTCTTCCTGTTTGAAGGGAATAAAGGTGGATTGTGAGGAGGTAGGAGACCAATTTGGGAATTCAAATGCAGCAAATTGCATGCTATCATTTTGTTTTTAAAACAACTGAGAATCTCAAAATCTTGGAAATATCCCCAGTCTTTTCAAATCTCTAAAAAAGTCTAGAGGAATATGTTATTTGTGAATATTATTCCAACTTTGAGATATGCTCTCTCACACACCGACTGTGGAACATAGAAATACAAAAATAGACATTTCCATCATTTTAGCTCCCTAACCCTGAAGTGCACTTGTGTGTCTGCTTTCTTTTTTAATCAGACAACAAAAACTTCCTCATATTTTTTATTAAAATTAACTGATATCCTCTGCTGCTCCAGCTGTTTTGTTGCTACGATATCATTTTAATTGCAATTTACATAGTGCTTTTGTCTTTTAATGTTTCATAATCTGCCTTCAGTTTAGGATTTTCTTTTTACATAAAACGATTTATCTAATACCCTCCACCCACTTCAATGATTGCTACACTGTTTGCTGTGAGCTTGCTAGAAATACGTTAACCTTTAGGGCTGGAAAGATTTCCTCGGAGCATAGAAAAGTTTTGGAATGCACTATCGGGCAGGGCATTTATTTAGGTTTTGTGAGACTCCCAGCTGTGTCTCTCAGGAATATCAACTTTTGGGCTTGTAGACTGTATAATTACTCTTGGAAACTATGAGTTCTGTGAGGTTTCAGAGGTGAAGCGGGGGATGTGTGTTGTTGATAGTACTTCCCTATACAGGAGAGACTTCAGTGTTTTTTCCATGGTTACGGAAGCGAAATAAATATCGCAAAAACAAACTCCGTCTATTACTTATTTATTATAAATCTTATTTATTATAAGTCAAACTAGGCCTATTATAATTATTTCTTATTTAGAGTATGATGAGAACATGACAGAAGTAAACAAATACACACAATCCACATAATATACAAATCTTCCTCAGTGATTTGATAGTGGATGTCTATTTCAGCTATTCAGGTGATCATCTCCAATGTTGCTTTATGACTGCCAGCAGTTTGGCAGTTCGATCCTGACTGACTCAAGGTTGACTCACCTTCCATGATCAGTAAAATGAAGACCCAGATTGTTGGGGAAAATATGCTGACACTGTCAACCGTTTCGGGAGGGCTGTAAAGCACCAGGAAATGGTATTAAGTCTAAGTGTTCTTGCTATTACTAATTGATGCAGATCGTCTAGGAAATGTTTATTTTAAATAAATAATCATTATTTTAACCAGGGGTTGGAAATGTTGGTGATTTGACACTCGTTTGGTATCCATCAAATTCCGGATCCAGACAACAGGACCTCAAGGAACAGGATTTGGTCAGGTCTGTCTAGTGGTTTAAGGCACTAGGATGGTGACTTTGGGCCAGTCATTCTCTCTCGAGTCAACTCACCTCACAGGGTTACTGTTGTGGGGAAAATAAAAGGAGGAAAGAATATTGTACGTGTTTGCTGCCTTGAGTTATTTACAAAAATAATAAAGGTGGGATAAAAACAAACCTGATACAGTATATAATATGGTGGTTGCAGTGTTGCAATGCAACTCCTGCATTGCAAAAAGCTCGTGCAAGGTGCATGCACTGTTGGATCTGGGGTTTGTTGTTGGCTCTTTTATCAATGTTAATTCAAAGTACTCCTCCATTGAGGAATCATCAGGAAAATATATCAGCATAACATTAGCTGTCCCCATTGCTGATCCCTGTCCCTGCTTTTACAGTTTGTTTCCAGCTGCTGCCAGGCTGGACTTAGTGGGGCTTTGTACACTTCAAAGCTGCCCTTGGATGGTGTCAGAATAAGCGAAGAAATACTACTTTAACACAATATGGCTAAGGATGACTTAAGGCTCAGTCTCACTCTTGGTCTATGGATGAGATGAAGGTTGCATCAGAGAGTTAAAGTGGAAAAAGAAAATGCCAGGATATTTTGATAGTGTGATTAGCTGCAGTTGGGGAACGGCCCACCAAGGGTTGAAATCAAGTAATGAACACAAATATGAAGTTGACCACCTGGCTTATTTTCCTTCCTTCCCCCAATTTTGGAAACATCTACGACTTGAAGAAGCTTGCCTGGATCATTGTTTTGCAATGGAGCCATCCATATAAGGCAAGATGTAAGACAGCAGATTTTATCCTACAGCCACAGATGTTTTATTGTAGGAGCTTGTTTAGCTAGCAACTGAGAAAGCAAGGCTATTAAGAAAGGAACACAGAAATTCATTGTTGGAACTCTTCGGTCCAGATGCTGTTATCCTCTGTAGTATTTTTCCACCTAAGCTTTTCAGACTTAGAACAAAATTCAGAACAAAATTCTACCCAATTGCTTTCCATTCTTAAAGTGCTTTTTTCAACTATCCTTAATGAATTTCAAAAACAAATTCTTAAGGTGTTAGTCATCATACAGAAAATGCAGCAAGAGAGTGAAGTTTTACTCATTTCTCTCTCTCTCCCCCTCCCTCCCTCCTCTCTCTCTCTCCCTCCTCTCTCTCCTTTCTCTCTCTTTCCTCTCTCTCCCGCCTCAATGTCCTCTCTCCCTCTCTCTCTCTCTCCCTCCCTCCCTTCTCTCTCTCTCTCCCACAACTCCCTCTCTCTTCCTCCCCCTGACCCTTTACTTTACCAGTTATCTGGTCCTGTACAATGCTGTAGAGATATCTCCATTATGTTGGGCTGAGAGAAAGAAAGGAATTGCTTTCATGCTTGCTTTGTCTGGAGCTGCCATACTTCATGTGAGCATATTTACATTCATCACTTCCATTTTTTTCTTCTCAAGCTTTCCACTTGTGTGGTTCACACAGTTGTTCAGACTATGTAGACTAAACACTATATAGTACAGTATTGAGACTTTGAACAGGATGGGATGGGAAATATAGCTTAGAGATAGATTATGTACTTAGTATGGAGAAAATCCCTGGAGAAATCCTTGGCATTTTACTCTTCTCCCCACACCTCAAATTCTGGTAAGCTATTGCGGGTTAACATAAAATCATGCTGCACTCCTGCTCTGATTGGTGTAATTCTGCTTCCATTCTAAGGTTCTAAAAGTTCCTGTCCATTTAATGGGCAGTATTTATTTTGCAGCAAGGGTGTCTGTGTGTGTGCCTGTGGTGCTCTCTGTGCTTGCTTGTTTTCTTGCAGACATATTTTAAAGTAGCGACCACATGCAATAGCCACTTTGTCAATTCCCCAAGGAGCTACAAAGATTGGGAATAGAGCAGACAAACACCATGCCTTAAAAATATTGGTTTGATTCAAAAGGCCCTTTATATGGGTCAAAAGCAACCCTGCGTATGAAAGGGAGGATACCCTGGAGGACTCATTTCTCATTCCCATCAATGTTGTGCTGTCTGTAAAGATAGCATTGTGTGTATGGAACATTCACAGAACCAGTTTGATACTTAATCCTCTTGCTTTAAAATTATCCATCAAGACTTGACTTCAGAATTTAAGCATACCAATGTTCTAACCTAAATAAATGAATGTCTTTGATGAGATTTTGTCGAATTTATGCAAAGGTCCATGATAATCTGCTTTTAAAGATTGTCATTTGATAGGCTACGAGATCAAACCCCGTTTTGTTTTGCAGCTTGTTTAATTGATCTTGTGATGTTAGATGTTGGCACTCAGTTCTGTATGTATACAGAAACCTTGGCACGAAATACCTTAGAGGAGAGTGGCAGCCTACAAAACCTACTGCAAATTTCCATGAGTCATGTTTGGTTTTCAGGCAGGCACCACCAGTGTTAGTCTGCATACATTTTAGGCAATGATGCAGTGAAGGTCAACTTTTTGAGCTAATACTCCACTTTGAACTTCCTGGTTATTTATTTTAAAAGAATATGCAAGTGATGACTATGTAAAAGCAGGGAGAAAGAGAAAAAACATACCCAGTATTATAGATTGATACCAAAGACTAAAAATATAAACAAATGGTACCATTTAAATCTTTGATATCACCCACATTTGGACTGTTATGGGCACTCTCGGTGTCCAATCTCAAAGAGTCCCTGGAGAAAGGAAGAGAAAATGCCAACTCAAACCATCAAGACATTGAAGCAAGTACTTCTGATGGTGCTAGTGGGATCTTAGTTGGGAAGGGAAGAGAAAAAGTAGAAACAGTGATGCAGATTTTATAAATAATATGAAAATATCCATAACTGTCCTTCCTAGATGCCTCCTGAGGAGAGGGTGTAGTGTGGAGTAAATGAAAGGTGGCATACAGATCCCCTAACCTTGTGCCAAATCATGTTACCTTCCAAAAAAGAAATCCTGGCAGGAAGGAGCAAGAATCAATTCTTTAGGGGTTTTTTTTTAACAATAAAAGACATTGGCAGCAACTTAAAATAAAAATTAATTTATAACAGCTTTTAAGAATTGCGGCAAGTTTCTACCTATGTCCATTCACTGGAAGTCTAAAAAGGCCATTAGGAATCAGCCTTATCATATTTTCCTAAGAAATGAAGGTCAACAGTCCAGCGTTTATCTCAAATGACTTCCTTTGAAAAGTCCATTCCTAAAAAGTCAATATTTGTATTTATTTACAAACGTACAGCTTGAACATTGCAAAGCGTGGGTAAGATGAAACGGAAACAACCGTCATTACATTCACATCAGATTTTTCTTAGAAGTCAGGCAGCTCTCAGAGTACTTTTATGATGTCCAATTTGTTTTCTTTTCAAATCTATCTCTGCTTTCACATATTGGATCCCACACCTTTCTTGATAACTCACAAGAATCCAAATATTTTAGAGACCATATTTTGATTTTTTAAAATTTGACTATAATAGATAATTGACATTCACTATCTCAAGATTTATCTGCTAGAAGAAATTTAATTGGGATGTTGTTGTTGTTGTTAATACTAGTGCAGGATTTTGGTCCTCAGGACAGAGACTGTTGCAGGTTTCTGGGTTGCACTTCAGGGCAGTGCAGAGGGAAAGTGCAAGTAGTTTTTCCATTTTTGTATGAAGAACAAGCACCAATAGGGAGTGTGACAGAGGTGGGTTGCTGCCGGTTCGGCCCAGTTCAGCCAAACCAGTAGTGGAATTCAGGCCTGGGTCGCAGAACCGGCAACAACCCAGGCCTGACACGCCACTGAACTTGTTCCATCGCCGCCGCTTGACTTCCACCATTTTGAATTTTGGTGACTGCGTGCTTCGCAGTTTACTGTAAATTGTTCTGTGCATGCGCGCAGAACAATTTACATTGAACAGCTCACACACACGAACATTGCGCATGGGTTGCAAACCGGCAGTAACGCCGGCAGAAACCCACCCCTCGAGTGTGATTGGAGAAATTTGCCATAGTGGGTAGTGAAGTTTGTATCAGGAGTCCCATTTCTTTGCAGGTTGCCCAATTAGAAAACAGTAACCAGAGAAGCTGTGAGAAGAATAAGAAAGAAATTGACAGCATGACAAAGGCATGAGAAGGATAGAATGAGGAAGTGAGTGGATGCAAGCTAGAGAGAGAAAAAATAAAACATCCTGTTGAATCCTGCGATATTGAATGAAGACAGAGGAATTGGATGGAAAATACTAAAATAGGCATGTTAGAAGAACAGTAAAGGCAAAGGATCTCAGATCTGGAAATCTGAAATGGAATATGTGAGAAAATAGAAGAGGAAAGACTGGAGTGGATTCCTTGTGAAGAAGAGAGAATAGCTACTGCACAAAGAAGAAACACCGTACGTACCATGGTTATATTGACTGGATGTGAGGAACTGAGATAGAGGTCACTGTTGTCCCCTTGCAGCCATAATCATCACCCATGAAGCCATAATGGATACTACATTAGAAGAGACTACAAATCATGAAGCCCAGAGTATCAATCTATGTATAAGTAAAAGGCTGAAAGCATTACAAGGCACCCTTGTGGGGCTGCCACTATAGCTTTCACTAGCCTTGCCAGGGCGAGGCAATGGAAGGATTAATTTGGAAACTCTGTAGGACACTGAAGGAGTAAATGCCACTCCGTTATTTTCCCCAGCTGGTCTTAGTAAGGTTTAAGGATTTGCTTGGCAAAAATAGTGGTCTGGGAACATTGCCCTTGAGTGGGAGTTTATGGAAATTTTAATGAATTTGAAGGACATCATGCTTGAGGAAGCTTCTCTGCTGAATGATGCAAAGCAGTGCTCTGGCAATCAAAAATTTTTGACGAGAAGAAACACTGATTTCAGAAAATGTGATCTATTTATAGGGAGTGACAACTTCATGAGAATCTTGGCTTGCAACATGAACATCGTAACACAGTATAACTATTTAAACTAAACATATTTTCATAAAATAGTGAAGTTTTGAAATGATTAATTATTAAGGGAGACAAGGAAGTTTCCCTAACTGAAATGTAAAATTTGAGTAATTGTTAATTCTTTAATTTGTTAAAGCTTTTTCTTTAGTTATTCTGATAATCAGATGTTATACAGGTCAGATGGTACTTATCTACACTAGATAATAAATGCCGTATTTTTTAAGTTTATGAACATGTTATGTGGAACTATATTGTTTTCTGACCCTGTCTGTATCTGCCTTCAGAAACTGGCCTTTTGGACATGTCACATTCACTTAGTAATTACTAATTACTTATTAAACATTTGAATGTTATAGCGACCAGAAATGTTATTATATTTATTTATCTGTCAAATTTAAATAGCTATCCATTTCACAAGTGACTCTGGATGGTACATAAGAAAGCGAAATACAGTGAATTAATAAATATTAATCAATTATTATTAATTATTCAAACAAGACAAAAAAGGAATATTGTGTTTATAATACAAGTAGTCCTCGACTATTTGAGGCAAAAAATTGTGTTATTAAGTGAGACATGTGTTAAATGAATTTTGCCACATTTTACGACCTTTCTTGCCACAGTTATAAAATGAATCACTGCAGCTGATAAGTTAGCCACCTGGTTGTTAAGTGAATCTAGCTTCCCCGTTGACTTTGCTTGTCAGAAGGTTGCAAAAGGGGATCACATAACCTTGAGACACAGCACCAGTCATAAGTATGAACCAGTTGCCAAGCATCTGAATTTTGATCACGTGATCATGGGGATGCTTCAAAGGCCATAAGTCACTTTTTTCAGTGCTGTTGTAACTTTGAACCGTCAGTAAATGAACTGTTGTAAGTTGAGCACTACCTGTACTGGAATCATATTATTATTTCACCAGTGCTCTGGGACCCCAGTCCTGATGGCCCAACTAGATTTGAGAGACCTTCAGATGCATTTATAGTATAGTATAGGGAGTCCTTGACATGACCATAATTGAGACTGGAGCTTCCATCGTTAAGTGTCATACTTGATTTATGACTTTTTCCCATGATCATTAAGCAAATCATAGTCATTAAATGAATATGGTTCCCCCATTGACTTTTCTTGTTGGAAGTCCCCTGGAAAAGACATAAATGGCAATCACCTGACCCCATTGTAAATCATAAATACATGCCAGTTGCCAAGGGATTTGAATTTGATCACATGATTTTAGTGATGATCTGATTAAGTACAAAGACCTGTCATAGATCACTTTTTTCAGCATCGTAAGTTTGGTCATTAACTGAAGGGTCACAAGTCAAGGGCTACCTGCAAAAAATTCTCCTGACAACCATTCACATTGTGTCTTAACAAAGTTCTATCACGTAATTACAAGTGAAATATCCCTTGGCCTTTGTTGTTTTAGGAGCACAGATCAGTGGCAACCCTGCTTTGTTTTTTTCCTCCTGCTTACTTTTCTGAGCCTCTAATTTACAATGAGCTCATGTTGCATAAACCTTCTGATATTCAACAACCTGACCCACACATTCTTGTAGTGTCAAGTTGTTGATCAAATACAGCAACTTCCCTTTGAGTGATCTGCTGACAGTTCTTGACTAGTTTATCAATGTTCTCATGTGAAGCTCCTTGGTTACAATCACAGATTGTCCACTTCATTCTGTATCATGGTTTATCATCTTTACATTTTTTAGACCAGAGATGCATAGTATAGTACTCACATCAATATAGTCATCATCATAAACAGCCTGCATAGGGTACAGTAATGAATTTCAATTGGATTCCTTTGACAGTTAAAAATTCAGTAACGGCCCTTTGTTTAAAGTGCACGGTTGAGTATTCACTGCAGACTTCCACTTCATGAACAATAGCAATACAATCTTTTCCCACGGCAATTTCATGGCAACTAAAATAAAAGAACAGATGTTATTGAATACGTCAGAAGTTCCAATACATCAGTATTGCCATTTGTTAGTGACCTATACCAGTTGAAGCATTTCTTCTTATTCAAGCTTCACACTAAATCCACCTTTATTAATCATAATGCTGTAGCAGTGCTTTATGCTATGGTGATATATAAAAGGAAGTACTTTTTTACCAATTTAATTATTTAATATTTGTGACCATCACAGCATCAAAATCCAGATGCTCGGCAACTGGCATGTATTTATGATGGTTACAGTGTCTTGGGGTCATTTGATCACCTCTTGAGACCTGGCAAGGAAACTTTAACAAGAGCCGAGGTGGTGCAGTGGTTAAAGTGCAGTAAGTAGGCTACTTCAGCTGACTGCTAGCTCAGTTCAGCAGTTCGAATCTCAACAGGTTCAAGGTTGACTCAGCCTTCCATCCTTCTGAGGTGGGTAAAATGAGGACCCAGACTGTTGGGGGCAAGATGCTGACTCTGTAAACTGTTTAGAGAGGGCTATAAAAGCACTATGAAGCAGTATATGTATAAGTGCTATTGCTATTTACGTTGCTAAGTGAGGCAGTTAAGTGAGGTTTGCCCTATTTTACAACTTTCCTTGCCACACTTGTCAAGTAAATCACCACAGTTGTTAAGTTAGTAACACAGTTGTAAAGTTAGTCTGGCTTCCCCATTAACTTTGCTTGTCAGAAGATCCAAAAAGGTGACCTGAAACCATCATAAATATGAGCCAGTTGCCAAATGTCTGAAATTTGATCACCTGACCATGGGGGTGTTGCAAAGTGAAAAACCATGATGTCACTTTTTCAGTTTCGCTGTAACTTTGGTCAGTAAATGAATGGTTGTAAGTCAAGGACTACCTGTATACGACAGAATGTCTCCACAAGCTGCTCCTAAAGTTATTTCAGAGAAGGGGATCAAAGTGGTATCTTTCCTGAGCAAACTTCTCTTGCATTCATATGTTAAACTCCATAATCTAGTGTATAAACCAGAACACTTCCAATTTTTATTTTGCTTCTTCCTTTGTAGGAAAACATTCAATACAGCAAACAAACTATATTTTATCTTTTCATCCATCATTCTTTAAAAGCTTGAAATTATGCAAGTCCTCTTGGACGCCCAATTATTCCAGGCAGTCCTAAAATGCAATATTTTGTATGAGCTACTTCCACAAAAACTACATTGAAGTTGTCGTTATTTTTTTTCTCCTTTAGTGTCACAGAAGCAGATGATTGAATGACTAAGCAGTGGGTTCCTGGAAAGTTTATCTTTATTATTAAGGTTTGTGAAATAAGCATGAATACTTTTTTTTCTTATTTGTTTGCTTGGGCTGACAATCCAAATAATCGCTCATCTAAGCAAAGGGCTAAATCTATCCTAACCTCCTTAACCTATCGCGTCACTCACTTTGTCAAAAATACAAGGAACACGTGAACCCTTCCTATATAAACCAATATTTCACCCCAACACGAAAAATTATTCCTCCTCTTTAAAGAAGAGGGGGGGGGAAATTGAGAGAAAACGTAGCATGGAAAAAGACATTTTTTTCCACGCACCCTCGCTCCAGCTTTTGCGCAGAAGCGGGTTTACGGAGAGCATGCGCAGAAAGAGCTCCTTCCCTGCGGTGGGGGTGGGGGTGGCTGCTTAGGCGTTCTTTAGAGTGCGCGGGCGCACAAGCGGCCGGGCGACAGGGCCCCTCCTTCTCCTCTGGTTCGCCACTGGGTAACATCGCCGGCCCGCTGTCGCTCGGCTTCCTCCTCCTCCTCTTTGTCGCCTTCCCGGAACCGGCGGGGGTGGGGGGCAGCAGCACCACTCAGGAGGGGCCCCTTCCATCGCCAGCGGCATCACAAGGACGAGGAGCCGACATGAAGCAGGAAAACTGCCGGCCTTGGTGATAAAGAAGGTGGGTTTCCGCCTCGCCCACCTGGATGGGCTGATTCTTCCCTTCCTCTCCCCCCCTCAGCTCTTCCCACCACCTTCTCCTCCCCCCCCCTTCCTTCCATCTCGTACCCGCCTGTCTCTGCCTCCCAGGTGGGACTCCAGACCCGCGTCTGCGTTTTGAATGGGGACTTCGCATCCGGCGCCTCTGGACCTTCTTGGCTGTGGGCGGTTGGGAGCAGTCGGGGAAGGATCCTCGCCCGCTTCTCCTGCCTTGCTTTCCCTTCCGTCCCTCTTCCTTCGCCTCCCACGGGATGGTGGTCTATGGCCGCCTTTATTTGCCTTCCCTACTCTGACCTTGCCTTGGGAAGGTGTGAACCCCGCACCCACCCCGGGGTCCTTTTGGAGTCTTTTTGCAGACTCCCCCCTTTTTTCCCCATTATTCTTGCACCATTAAACTGGAAGGAGCCTCTGCTCTCTGAATCTGTCCTGGCCCTCCTCTCCAAACCCAATCAAATCCATCTACTTGGCATCAACAGAACAGAACTTGGAGAACGCATATAGTCTACCAGATATTGCAGATGGTCAGTTTCATCTTAGCAGAATAACAGTTGGAAGGGACCTTGGAGGTTTTCTAGTCTGACCCCCTGCTCAGGCAAGAAACGTTCTATTATTTCAGACATTGTCCCAATCTCTTCTTAGACAGTTCCTCTGTATTCTCTGGCTTCTTTCCTGCTGAACTCTACTCATCCTTGCCCTGGGATGCATCCCTCTTTTCCCTTTTTTCCTTCTTAGAACACAAACTTAAGCAATGTATTTTCACACCCTTGCTTTAGCTTAGAATTCTCATTTTATTCCCCCTTTTACTTCCCTCTCTAAACTGCTTCTGTATGCTTGTTTTCCTTGCTTTGGATTTAGCATTCATTTTCTACACCGGGTCACTGAAATTCTTAGCTTTTGTGCAGCCAGGCATCTCAGCTTGGCATGATGTCTAGCTTCCTTTTCCATGTTAAACTTTTTCCATGCGATATTCACAAGTACTGGGGAGGAGGGCTGAGTCCCGGTGTCCAGCTCAAAATTCATCTTGTCATCTATCTTTGTCAAGTTGATGCATAGTAAATAGATTCCATGTTTTATTTGCTTTTTAATAATAAAGGAGCAGTAATAAAGAATTGTCTTCTGTGCTATTTTGTAGTCTTGCATAAATAGTCAGGAACAGTTGCTTTTCAAGAATGAGCTTATGATTTGGTCTGATAGTTCTGCTTAGATATCTGATGATAAATAGTTTGTTTATGGCTTGCTGACAAGTAGTTGATTGTGGTTTTGCTTTGAAAGGAGCTCACTTTTCTTCAGTGTTCTTCTCCTTAGTTTATAGAAGTTTTCGTTAGCTTCAGCTTGCCAATGGGTTTAAAAATGTAGTCATTTGGTTAAAGAGAGTTTCCATTGCAGCTGCAGAAAGTGTTCCTTATTAATTTCACTGATTTTTTTTGTAAATTTGTATTGTTTTAAAATGTTTATTTGCCCTTTGAATTAATGTAGGAAATTAGTTAGAATTATATATTCTTTGAAGAACAAATGTATGACTTTCATTCCTGAAAAATCTTTATGCCAATACGCAGTAATAACTCAGTTCTGCACATTCCTTAAGGATGGTGTGCTGTGTGATAGATATTTTTAGTATCTGCTTTCTCTGTGTGTTTATCAGCACTGAAACGGATCCATGAAAATGCGGTGAAACACACAACAAAATGTATGGAGGAAAGCTATTGTGATACATTAGCTTTATTGTGTTCATAGGGTTTTTAAAAATATTTTAATGACTTTAAAATAAACTTGTTTATTAAAATGATTGTTACCAATCTTGAGTTCCAGCAGAGAATGAACCAGAAATTTAATAATTAGTGTCTACTGTTTAAGTCACAAAATTAGCTATTTGTTTTAGAGAATAGTTCACTTTAAATATCTTTTTAGTAATGTCTTCAAACTTCTACTCAGAATTCCAAGGGCTTATATAACTATATTGGTCAGAATCACTTTAATTTTTTTTCACAAACATTAGAGACTAAGAACAGTCTTAAATATTCCCTCTCCCATCTTATTTAGTAATTTGTTCTGATTTTGTAAATAAACCTAATCGTTTTATTTCTCAACTGAAATTGAGTCTAGGGCTATATTAGCATTAATGTAAAAGCATTGCTTGCTTTAGAGTGGATAATAGTAATTTTCTTTTTATTTGAAACAATTGTCTCAAGAGTTCATAGTTTGGATGTCTTCTTAAATACCGAGGGCTATATCTCTTACTATCTAACATCTGTTCTCCTTTGTACAAAACATTATCCTTCTTAATTGCAAGCAGCAAAACTAGCTAAGAATTACAATTCACTGTAGCTTCCCATTTACATGAACCAGGAAACTAGCGATTTTCTGTTTTTAAGATCTGTTTGCTTAGATAAGTGGAACAAGAAACTAGGCTGCTAACTACATGATCTACAAAGTCTTGGTGAGTATTATTGTTTCATCTGCAATATACCTATAATTGTTTTTTTATTTTATTTTTAGATCTGTATAGCACAAATTATTGGTAACCATGGTGCAGAAATACCAGTCTCCTGTGCGGGTGTATAAACACCCCTTTGAGCTAATTATGGCTGTAAGTATCTGTTTTGGTAATATAATGTATTGACTCTGTTTATTGCTTGATTGGTTAATTAAGAAAAGATTAAGAAATCTAATTGGCTTTGAATATAGTTACTCTAAAGAAGTTAGTGTTTATAACTAGTTCCAGTTATATATATTCAAAATGGCACGTTTATTTCTGTTCTTTGACATAAATATATGACTTAAAACAATATCATGAAAAAGATTGGAATAATATACATGGCTATTGAGGACGTTGGTTGATTAAGTTATGTTATAGAAATGCATTTGTAAGAAAATTAACTTGGTTTGGCATAATATCTTAATTATATTACTTTTGACTGCTTGGCTTTAAACAGACTGCTATCTGCTGATGAAATCAGAAACAGACAGGGTGCTGTAAAATCATAATTTTCTCTAATTATTTTGGAAAATATTTTTTTCCTTTTTATTATGTTGCTGTATTTTTTTAGAATCCAATGATATATTCTTCATATTAAAGTTACATTGTAAAACATATTTGGTATACAATGGTTAAGTGTTGTCTGAAATAGCTATTCTGGAGCATCTGATTCTGAGATTGTAATATTGTTTGCAGTTTTCTTGCTTTACTTTGAAATACTCGTCTCTCCTCTCTGGTAGGAGAGGTGGAAAATTCTTGTACCCTTTAAAAATCTTTTGCTCCTAAACCAGCAATATTATTGGCAGAATTGTTGTAAGAAGAAAAGCACATCTGAAGGTGTTGGCAGTAGCAAATAGGCACAATGTGCTATGTAAAACAGTTGCTTTGTGCTAAGAAATACTGATAAAATAATATAAGTATTTGATGTGTTATATGTTAAATGCTTTTTAATATATCATTGGCTACAGACCTTCAAAATTATATTTTAGCAACAGAAGGAAGAATTTCAAGATGTTATTAAAATACTGTATGTAGATTAACTTGGATCTTCACTCAGGATTGATTGTATTATTATTGAGAGGGGACTAGTACTGCTGGCCTTACAGTTGTTCAAAGCATCCCTCACCATTTGCCATATTGGAGGATCTCATTAGGCCCTGCAATGGCTTTCTCATGTTGTCCTCAAACATGCCCTCCCCAAACCAACAGAATTTAATCAGTTCAATTTTGACTCTCGCTGCTCAATTTTTCTTGAGGACCAGGGTGGCCAGAAGCCCCTTTAAACTTTTTGTTGTTGTTGTTGTATCTTCTGAATTTCTCCTATTTACATGATCAGCTTCCTATGAACAAAAAATAAATGACAATATTTCAGTGTTCTTGGACTCATGGTTCTTAAAAACTTAACCAGATCTCAATTTCTGTACTTTTTAGCCATATTCGCAATCATTACTATACTATTCTTACAAAAGCTATTCAGAAAACAAATACAGTAGATTTGCTAACCAGTCAAAAAGACAAGCTAGAGGAACAACATCTGAAAAATTACATTCAACACATGCTAGCAGCAGATATTATAATCTATGCTTCCTGGACATTTATTGCTACCTCTTTATTCTGTCTTTTATCACAACTGTTTCTTCCTGCATCCTATCCACTGTTGTTTTCTCAGTGTAGGACCTTAAATGTAATATACTTTTGTTGCTTTAGGATGGCCATCCCTGAAGTAGTCGAGGGATTATTTGTGTTTGGAAGGCACTATTTTTTGATGTCCTCTAACTGCTTGACTAATTCTAGAATTATGTAGTAATTCTAGGGGCTGTTACGCTAAATAACTCTTTGGCACCATTGCCTTCCACTATGGCCACTAACTCAACCTTGAGATGTTTGATTTGATTAACTTTGGATTGAATTGAACACTTTATTTGCCCAAGAGTGATTAGTCACACAAGGAATTTGTCTCTAGTACATATCTAGTGCTAGAGTTTGTCTCTACTACAAATTTGCCCTCCAAGAGATTATCATTGAAATACTCAAGTATATCACCATCAAAAAGTTGAAGATTGGGTCAAATGTAGTAAAATGATATTTCTGTGACAAGTGTAAAGTCATACATTTGGCTGGAAAAATAAGGTGCAGGACAGGAGAAATCTGGTTTAGGGAGCATTGCATGTGAGAAGTTTCTAGGAATACTAGTGGACTTTTAGATGAACACAAACTACCCAATGTGATGCAGTGGATAAGAAAGGGTTCTATACAGATGACAGAAGAGGATAGTTTTATTGTAATCTATACTAGTTAGACCAGGGTTGCCAAACTCGTGTCATCATGTTAAGTATTGGGACTTTTTTCCCCTTCGCTAAACTGGGTGGGGGCGAGGCCAGTATGTGATGCATCCAGCCTGCGAGCCACGAGTTGGACTATATTTAAAGTACTATATTCAGTTCTGAGTATAATGTGAAAGGAAAATGAAACAGATGGAACACAAGTTATGGTGATAAGGATTCTGAAAACCAAGACCTACCGTATATAAATTACCTAAAAGACCTGGGCATGTTTAGCTTTCAAAAAAAAAAAAAAAAAGGAAGCAAAGAAAGAAAAAAACCTAAGGAGCTACATAACAACAATCCACAGATATTGAAAAGACTATCAGGTGGGAGAGGTATCTATTCTCTATTGAAACCAAGAGCAGGACAAGGACAAGTGGACTAAATTAAAGATTTAAACACTGGTGTGTGTGTGTGTGTGAAATTCTTGACAATAAAGGTTGCTTTTTCTTGCAGTGAAACTTTTAAAACCTCCATTTGAAAGTGGAGCTTTATGCTGGAAATAGTTTAGTGGATTCTTGTATTAACGATGGATGATGTTCCATCCAGCTCCTATATTCAATGATTCTATATAAACTACAGTCTCTTATTTCTGGTACGATTTGTCTCTGCATGCAAATTGACTGTGTTGTATTCTTCATTACTAGCAACCGTTCAATAACCTTTCTGTTATCTCAAATACATATCCTTCAGGGATTGCTCTGATCAGTGATTTTGTTATGTTTCCACAGTACATATGAATAGAACTCAGAAAAAGACACTATATGTATCAAAGGAATTAATTCAACACTTTCCTGAGTGTTGAAATGCCTCCCCCCCAAAAAAACCCCAACAGTTTGCAGATGGCTTTAAAACTTTGTAAGAATGTCTTCATTCATAGTTTTTGTATGCCAAATGTTATACACTAATGGCGAAATAGATTTTTCAAAGATGTTTAAGTAGTTTTTCAATACACATAATGCAACGGGTTTTTTTTTTAGTCTTGCAATATAAAACATACAGAGTTCTGCTTAGTGGATACATCTGGGAAATACTTTTTTTATTTAAAGCATCCAACAAAAATGGATAAAATAGTTCTGTGAAATATATATAGGACTTCTAAATATAGAATTGTGGGATCCTTGAGATCTGTTTTAAAACTATGTATTAACTCCATTTTGGATATTAAAACTTTAAAGCATCTTAATCCATACCTAAGGACTTATAGTCAGAGTTGGTCAGGCATAAGCTTATAACTAAGCATGAAATAGGAAAAAAATATGAATAGAATAAAATTTATCTGAACTGTTCTTTTTAATAAAGCATATATATTTAGTAAAATGGAATTTCAGAAAAAAATGCATTTAATTTTGATGAGTTACAAGTTGGCAATATTAATTGTATTGATTTTGATTTCTAGCATTGTGAAATACACTCAGGGCAGAAAAAAAATAGGCCAGGATTAATCATAATTATTATTTGCAACTGAAAATAGCAATAGCACTTAGACTTATATACCGCTTCATAGTGCTTTTACAGCCCTCTAAACGGTTTACAGAGTCAGCCCAGAATCTGAATCCTCATTTTACTGACCTGGGAAAGATGGAAGGCTGAGTCAACCTTGAGCCAGACAAGATCAAACTGCAGCTAGCAGTCAGCTGAAGTAGCCTGCAGTGCTGCATACTAACCACTAATTGATATTTACTTGTCAATGATTGCTTAAGGTATATTGGTCTGTGATTAAACAAACATTTTCTTCTTTTCTTAGACAAGTGAAGTCTTCACTTGAGTGCTGTAGGCTGAAATATATAGGTCATAGTTATTGTTGCCTTATATTATAGCTTAGATATTTTTAAGTTTGAAACATTCTAATTTAAATTCTTATTTAATATTCCTTAACTTGCAGTTTCAGGCACAATCTGGAATGGAATAAGAAGTTGAATTCCATTAATTGAAAGTGCTTAGACTTAAATGCATATAGAACATAATCAGCTGTGCGATTCTAAAAATGATTGATTGATTCATTCATTTAGTTTATATAGCTGGCCAACTAGCACATGAATGGCTAACAGATTAAAAGTAGCAGGCAAAAATATCAGAGTAAAAACTAAAAAATATTAGTCACCCTTTTTATAATTATCTCTGTATGTATCATTAGATGAGTCCCTTAAAGTAGAGTCATGTAATGCCTAAGAGAAAAACCAAATTTGTGACATTTTGTAGAAAGTGGCAGGCTTGGAGGCTCCTGAATTGGGTTAGGTTCATTGTGGCCATAAACGCACAAAGCCACTGACTCCACACCCAGTGAAGGTAATTTGAAGTCCCTCATTACTGTAAGCCTTAGGAACCTCACCAACAACTCATCCTCAAGCTCTAGCATTTCAGCCGTGAAAGTCACTATGTTAGAGGAAGGCTGGCATAGCAGCAGCAATCCCATCTGGTCCAAGAAGGCTTTGCACATATGATTTCCCTTCTGCTATCTGTAGAGTTGTACCTTTGTACAAAAATATACAAAACCATTCTACTTCTCCTGCATAAGGTTGTGGCTTGAAAGCCAATGGATAGTTCCCCTACAGCTACTCAGCAACGTGGGCCACTGAAGGATCTGGTGATAGAATATTTGGCAGAGCTTGGGGATATGGAACACAGAATTAGTTTTAAGTATCAAGATTGCCTTTTCAAGAGTTTCCTGCCCCGTTATACCACTTCTGCTGCCCATCACTCCCATGATATTATTGTCTACTCCTTTGCTCCTGGCAGACCTCCTTTCCCTCCATCTTCTGGCATCCCTCTCCCAGGTCAAAGTACCCCAGATAACACTCAGTTGAGACAGCCATCTTAACCATTTAGCTGATCTGGTTCTCCAAATCTCTTGTCCCAGTCACTCAGCAATAACACCCCCCCCCAAAGACACAGACATACCTCTACCACATTTCTGTTTCATGGGATAGCTGAAGGTATAAGCAACAAGATCCTCACTGCCATCTCTTTTCGGAAGGAGAGTAAACCTCTATCTCAGCCACTTCCAATTCATCAGCACCATCTGTCAAAATAGACTGAGCCCTCAGTTTGAAAGTTTGTTTTCTCTTGCAAACACAATTAGAAGAAACTGCCTCTGATGATACCTTACTGAGTCATCCCCAACTCATGAGTATAATGCTGTCTGAACTATTATTATATATATAGTCATGAAAAGGAGGTCATTGTGGCATTGTACTCAAGGCTTAAGCTGTAATTTAACTTTTAACTGGTTTATTTTTTTTAAATGTCTGGATGCATCTATGCATTATCATTAATTATGTCAAAATGTTTTAATATGCAGACAAGGAAAGGAACTTAGACGGGTTTTTATTCCTCCTGGGTTTAGTGCTCATATTTAGTATTCTGAAGGCCTTCCAATTAAAACATGTATATAACTGATGGTAGTAAATTGGTTTAATTGTTTTTTATGAATTTGAACTGTTTGTTAATTTGTCCTGAATATCAAGTGGAAAAACAGGCAGGATAGCAATTAATTTATACATGCATATTATGCTGAAGGGAGGCCATAGTAACCAAACCTTTAGTGAGAGGAAGTATTCACCTATGCTTCCTGGCAATTATATTGTCATTATTCAACTCCAGAATAGAGCCTCAGGTCTTAAATGTCTCTCTGGTGACATTTATGAATAATGTAGTGCTGCTGTGTAGTGAATTTTTCTACTAAATACAAGTAACTTTGCAATATTGCAATGTCTTGTCTAAAACATCTTTCATTTAGCTACTCCAATAGATAAAAGAGAAAGCAGACAAAAAAATTTGTCTACAACAGGAGTGTCAAACTGGTGGCCCATGTGCCAGATGTGTCACCTGCAACCGATGCCCACTCCAGCTCTGCGAATGGGAAAAACATCGCGCAATGTGATGCAGCAAGTTTGACGCCCATGATCTACAATATCTTTGTGTTCCACCTTTTGATAGCTATTTGTTGCAGGCAGCTACTGCAAAATTCATCCTTGTAGCTGTAGCCATTTGAATGCCCCCACAGACATGTCCTCATGATTCAAGCACTTTGCAACCCACTCGCAGTTACAACGTTGCAGCATCCCACAGCCATGTGGTTGCCATTTGCAGGCTTCATTACTGGTTTCTGAAATAAGGTTATAAATGTCTCATCAAGACTTACTGGTCCCAAATACTGTGGGTAAGCAAGGACTACCTGCATTATGTAAGCAGTATCTTCAATTAATGCTCAATTCATGATGATTTACATGGAACACTTTAATACAACTTTCTTAGCAATAAGGTGGAAATATTTTCTCATTGCATTCTCTTTTTCAGCTGCCTAATCTAACCTGGGCTTTCTGGATGGTTCCCCATCCAAATGTTAAGCAGGGTTCTTTTTATTAGATGTATAGATCTGTTAAAATCATTAATGAACTGAAGCAAGGAAGCATTTATTACTCAGATCATGGAACTGACGTAGGAATCCTATTTTCATTGAATTTGTTCCTCTGTACATTTTAGAGCTTCTTTATTTTTGCCATCTTACAGGGCACTTTTATTCTAATTTGTTAAAATGTCATGTCACTGATTAATATTCATTAAGCCATAATTTGAAGATCTCTAAGCAGTAATACAATAAAGAAATATTATCTTATAGTAATTGAATGTAGGAAAAGTAGTAACATTTACATTCTTTGATTAATGGATGAAAATATCCTGGGAAATAAAATGGGAGGGGCAATTAACTTTATGTGTTATGAGTTTATGGGATATCAGCTGTGTTACAAAGATGTCTTCATCTGCAGCTGTGGGTAAAACATTTTTAGAAGAGTTAACAGTATTGGTGTGGCACACCTATTAGGACTAACATGCTTGATTGCCTCCTGCTAGAAAATGTTCGCCATCATATCAAATGTGAAAAGGAGAAATGTTTCATATAAGGAAGCAACTGAGAGTTTTGAGAATCCAAATCCGAAATCTCAGAACGTTCGCATAGATTGTAAGCAGGTTAAAGAAGCAAATGAATTAATAGAATTAATGAGGCAACCATTTTCAAACTGTCTTAAACATCATGGCCCTTCTTGATGCAAATTGTGATTTGACTGCAACAACAGGCAGAGATGTTATCATGCTCTTGCTGTAGTAATACTGGAGTATATGTGAGCCCTGAATGATTAAAAGGATGTGTTCGCCATATTCTTAAATTTCCTGAATCTCGCAAGACAGGGGGAATAAGTGTCAGAGCATTTAGAGATGTTTGAGCCACAATATCACAATACGTAATGAGCTTCCTGGTGGAATTATTTTCTTTTCCAAAACATATTGTGTTTCTCTATGTGATAGGAAATGTGAGTGACATCAATCTTGGACTAACTTCAAGAACTTATATAGCTCTGCTAGTACATTTTCTTCCTTCAGTCCCAAGAGTGAATTTTGAATTGTTCATTTAGTATGTTTTATTTTGTTACTTAAATAGTTTTGCTTGACAATCTTGAAGTTAGATTGTCTAGTTTAGAGTACTATTTGTGTTTCGGTTATACATTTCTCAAGTTTGTAAAATGTTCCTTTTTGTTGAAAAAAATAGAACGGATTGTGAATGGTTTTTTCCCCCCCAGATTTTTTTCATTTGTTAATACAGTACTTCCAGGCTTTTGGAAAGGGTTACCCAAATAATGGTAGTAT
This sequence comes from Thamnophis elegans, assembly GCF_009769535.1. Lineage (NCBI taxonomy): Eukaryota > Metazoa > Chordata > Lepidosauria > Squamata > Natricidae > Thamnophis > Thamnophis elegans. Next base: position 57,033,874 of record NC_045542.1, read on the forward strand.
GAGAAGATATTTATGCACATCTCATAAGGAAATATGTGTGAAGTATTCAGCATTGGTTTATTTTTATATGAATCTCTTTAGTTAATTTTGTTACCAGCCTCTTACAGGAAATGCCATATATTTTGATGTCTTAAGCCAGTCTACGTCACCAAAATTATTTAAGAATATTTTCCAAGGTGGCGCAGTGGTTAAATGCAGCACTGCAGGCTACTGCTAGATCAGCAGGTCAGCGGTTCAAATCTCACCGGCTCAGGGTTGACTCAGCCTTCCATCCTTCCGAGGTGGGTAAAATGAGGACCCAGATTGTTGGGGGCAATATGCTGACTCTCTGTAAACCGCTTAGAGAGGCCTGAAAGGCCTATGAAGCGGTATATAAGTCTACTGCTATTGCTATTCTAACAAAATTTCTTCGTAAGCCATTATGCAGTTTTAGATTGGCCATTTATAACTTAGTTATCTGCACAAGGCTCCTGTAGTGATGATGCTGTTTGAGAGGATTCCAATTTAACTTTTAATGTTCTTATCCATACTGCAATCAAGATTGTATGCAATTTTGAATTGGATTCAAGGTGTGAGCTACTATTATGATGATGCATTTTGCTACTAGGAGCTACAATCATGATTTTCTAGTAGTTTTAAGTGGTTGCCAACAATATAAACAACATATATGTTCTTGAACAAGATCTGAAAACCTTGTCTTAAAAATAGCAGTTATTTGTAATCAATATTGTATGCAAAACATAACAATAACACAACAGTGGACAAAAGATGTCTAGGATTAATTAAGTGGTTTTTCTAAGTAGTAGCTGTAATAAAGATGAAATACTTATCTTGCTGAATCATGAATGGTGCTCTGTTCACATTGGAGGCATAAGTTAGATCAGTCATTCTCAACCTCTTCTTCACCCTGGATCCCCTTTAAAAATCTTTTGCGGCCTCGGACCATGACCACAGACCCTCCAAGACTTAATTCAAGGTTTAAATCATTTTCAAGTCTTCATGGACCACCTGTAATGACATTGCAGGTTGAGAATAACTGAGTTAGAAAATTAGGTGAAGGGATCAACATTACTGTAATGAGGCAAGTGTAGAACTAGTCAATATGCTTCCAGAGACAAAAGAGTTAATTTCTGCATTTAGTGGAGTGATTAATTTATAAAATAGAGGAATTTAACTTATCTAGAAGGAAGAAAAGTTATCTGGGAGGAAGATATATTTTTATTAAAAAATAGCATTATATTTTAGATTGCCAAACCCTTTTGATATACTTCTGATAATGTCAGTATGCCCGTAATGTTTGCATACTTCTAATATGATTACTGTGGTTCATAGAATATGATATGGAAATGGCACAACCATATCCCTGGGCGTTTTATAGGTTTTCTGCTATTCATTTGTCAGAGGAAATTTTTGGTAACTTTAAACTGATATGTATAATTAGTGGATACAACTGTTTGTGGCCAAGAGGTACAATATTGATATATTAATTGTCTTGGAGTACCTCTATTGTCAAATAAAAATAATTGACACTACTCTCCTGTGAGTGGCACTTAGCAATATTTATATGTGTTTAAGCTCCCATGTGGTTTCTTGACAGGCATCTGTTTTAAAGGAGAGAGCAGGTGGCTTTCATATCCTGTAGTATTTTTAGAAAGCTATAGCGCCAAGCATAACAGAAGAGAGCACCACTAACACTATCTTTTTTATTGCTTTAACATTTCCCAATATAGCATTGATTTTATAAAACTGATTTTTGAAATACTCCTCTCATGCTGATATTAGCACTGCTTTAGCTGTTAGCACATTGTTTAGGTTGCTCTGGCTGTGTGATGGATAATCACTTATTCTTTTGATACATCTAGAGTAATTTATTCAGGCACACTTTGGGATATCATTAGAATCTTATATAAAATCTTTAAAATTAATGCAAATGTATCATGAAATGTTGCAGGGAAGGAAACTGTTTGAATGCTTAAACCTCTGGCTGAAAAAAATAGCTTATTGCAAATCTTGTGGTTGCTAAGCAACTACATACATGGTTTGAGTTAAGATTTGTAAGCTGGTATGTGGGAAATAATATCTGAAGGCTTTGTTCAGTTGCAGCTGATGCCAGACTTTGTCATGCACATAATGCCAGAAAACTGTTCTTGGAAAATAAAATGCCACTGCGGTTGGCTTCACGCAACTCTGTTGAAGACGCATATGTGCTGAGCATTTTAAAATTAAATTAAAAGTACCTGCCTAGTTATCTTCTTCATGAAAGCATTTGAAACATGGCTAGTTGCACAGGGTATTAGCACACTGCATTTTTAAAGGTGTAATAACAATGAAGGTTAAACCTACCTATAAGAGACCTACATTGCAGAATTTGGTGTTAAACAAACAGACACCTTCAAATGTTATCTGTCCGTCCATCCATCCATCCTCAAATTTAGATGACTGCTCCAACTCCCTAAGTCAGCCCAAAAAGATACCATGGTTGATGGCATCAAAAGCCACCAAGAAGTCCCCCCCCCCAAAAAAAGCAAGGATAGATGCACTAGGTGGGCAGATTTTGTGAATTTGAGATGAATTTTTGCATTAGTTTTTGTTTTCCTGAGCAGGGTGTATATTTTGGGGAGGGTGAGGGATGTTCAAGATTCTCAGTTACTATAATAGCTGAAATCAGTTAAGCAGAAAACCTAGGTGGCTAGAGTTTTCTTTCATGGGTCAGATGTTTCTGAATTTACTTCTCAGTTTCCCTATTATTTCTAAGCCATTAGCAAAAATGGCTATTATTCATATATTCCACCTTGGAGATACCTTTCTAATCTTTAGCACTAGAGGTAAATTTCTAAAGTTTGATTCACTATTATGCCTGAATGGATTCTTAGAATTCATATTTATGAACACCGTATTTTCTTAGGGTGTTAAATCTACATTCAAGGTAAAGGACTGTGTTCCATCACACTGAAACTAAAATGTTTAGAGGCAGAAAAGGAAATAACCTTTTATTAATGTCCAGCTTTCTGTCAGAAGAAAAAAATATTAGTTTGATAATTTTCATACAGTGGAGGAATAACTTCAGAAGGCAATAAAAAACTGAGTCCCTGGCAGACTTTTATAGCTTTTCAGGGGATGCGAAGATTTGCCAGGAATCTTACAATTTTATTCACAGCAGAAAAGCTCCTGAATGCCCTCTGAGAGATGGAGAAATTACAAATTCATAGCCTAGGAATAAGTGAATGTGTTGGAAAGTATCTGGATAACTTGATACAATAAATTGAAAACTTTCCCCCCTGAAAATAATGATATATATTATGCTGGAATACCTTAAAGTTTACTCTGAAACTGGACTGAATCATGATCTTACAATTATCAGCATATCATGTCAATATTAACAACTCAAGTTTATGCCCCTATAGAAAATAAAAATGAGGGCATAATAGAGAAATTATAAGAAGTTAAAAGCATGATACAATTAATACATGCACATGCACAGACAGATCATCTTAATGGGTGGTTTCAGTGTCAAATATGTGGGAATAGGTAAATGCAATGATTTCATACAAGAATCTGACCTGATACAAGAATGTGATTTATGAATGAATATGCTCTCACTAACCCTCTCATACACCTTCCCCAACTTCTCTCATATAACCTTTTGCATCCAACCCATACCTCACCCTCGTTCCCCCCACTCCTGCAGCATGCCTCACACACATCTGGCAGCAGCCACTTACCTGCCTGCCAGCCTGGAACTTGCAACTTTTATCAGCTTTCCCCAGTAACTTTGACTGCAGGAAGCTGTCTTACCTAATAACCATGTTAATGATGGCAACCAGGACTGCAGGGATTGCTGTCACTGAGGTCCCAATTGTCATCATAAGTGGAGGACTACCTGTATGTACTTAGGCATGAATACAGGTTGGGAAATGGTCCCAGATCTGAGTCGAATTTGTATAGGTATGCTTGGGGACAACCAGTATGGAAAGAATGAGCTTTTGGTGTCTTTATTAGGCTTGGCAGAAGTACTTTGGAAAGACGATTGACTAAAGATGCTCCTCCAGTGCCACACACTGCTCTTGTTAGATATTGTATTTTTTGGAGTATAAGACACACCTTTTTCCCTCAAAAAAGAGGCTGAAAATCTGAGTGCGTCTTATACACTGAATACAGCATTTTTTTGCCTCACGAAAAGCCGCTCCCTTTGCAAAATGGTCATGCAGAGCTTGTAGAAGGCTTTCAGAGAGCTCCTGGGGGCTGAGGAAGGCAGAAATAAGTGAAAAATGTGTGGGTTTTGCTGAATTCTGCCCCCCCCCCAGCCCCAGGAGTACTCTATAAGCCTCCTAAAGGCTATGCATGCACTTTTCTTTGACAAAAATCAGGCCTGTTTTTGCAAAAAATGGGCCTTTTTTGCTCATTTTTTGTTTCCTCCAGGGATTACTCTGCAAGCCCCCTAAAGGCTATTCATGCCTTTGGGGGGGGGGGAGAGAACCGGCCCATTTTTGCCAAAGTGGGCCATTTTGGGGAAGTTTGCAGAGTGCAAAAACTTTTTTAAAAAATTTGCCTCTTCAAAACCTTGGTGCTTCTTATACTCTGGTGCGTCTTATACTCTGCAAAATACAGTATATGAGAAATACAAGCTAGAATTTTAGTGTATAATAGAATTCAGCCATTTATTAAGATGAAGAGGACATCTGTGATTAGTTAACAAGTATGTGAAATGCTGCCTTGAGAATCTTGTGACAGAGGTTGATGTTTATATTCTCCTTTTCTTACAGGCGTATGAGAAAAGGTTTCCCACTTGCCCTCTCATCCCCATGTTTGTAGGCAGTGATATTGCAAGTGAATTCAAGAGTGATGACGGGGCAATCCATGTGACTGAAAGACGTTGTAAATTGGATGTGGATGCTCCACGGCTCCTGAAAAAGGTAACACTTAGTCAGGTTCTTTGTCCAAATCACCGCCTCTTGGGCTGCTACTTAAATTCATCTCTGTTCTCCTTCTCAGATTGCAGGGGTAGATTATATTTACTTTATCCAAAAGAACGCCTTGAATAGAAGAGACCGCACTTTGCACATAGAGGCCTACAATGAAACTTTCTCAAACAGAGTTGTCATTAATGAAAAATGCTCATATACGGTGAGTAAGGGTAGGCTTCAATTTTACATTACGGTCTTTCTAAGAACGGAGCATTTCTACTTAAGCATTCTTTGTTATTTATGGTTTCAATTATTTATGGTTCTGTTTTTCCTGTCTAGGGTGCCAAGGGCACAAAATTAGAAACAATTAAAAGCACGGTTAACCCAAATAGCATTTTTATTGATTTGACTTTGCAGACTTATTTGAAGAGATGTTCTTGCTTACTTGTCTGAAAGCATAGTGATGAGAATGTAGCTCCTGAGTGGAGTTTAGGAACAAGAAGAATACACCCAATACATTTTCCTGATCACTTTAAAACAAGTTGTGATGTAAAAGGTTCTATTATACTCAGAATGTGTCATTTTGGTTGGCAATTCTGATCTGAGGAAAACGTAATTCACAAGATTTGAATTTGTAGGTTTTCTTCAAATTATTGGATCCAATAATTTACATTCAAAGAAATTATTGGCTCCAAAATTTTTAAGATTTAAGAGAAGAATATTTTTCAAACAACATGTTTAGTAAAAGAATTCCGTAGGTACACAAATATTAGGCTTATTGGGCATTCTTTAATTTTGGTGAGAAAAAAGTTGTAAGTGAAGAAAAGGAAAATGCACTGTCCAATTCTTAACAAATAATTGCCCTGTGCTACTGGATTAAGGTTTTCTTACACGTTGTGGCTGTTTTTATTTCTTAAATCTCCAGGTGCACCCAGACAATGAAGACTGGACATGTTTTGAGCAGTCTGCAAGTCTTGACATTAAATCTTTCTTTGGCTTTGAAAGCACAGTAGAAAAGATTGCTATGAAGCAATACACTAGCAATATTAAAAAGGTAATCTTTTTAAAGTTTTATATGCAAATAATGTGGCTTCCTGAAGGTTGGTAACAATTTTCAGTTCCTTATTGATCTTGTATGACTTCATAGTCTGTGTTTGCTCCCATCTTCTATTAGAGGCATGTTTTACTCTATTATATTGGCAAGAGGGGAATCTGCATATGGCGGGCTCTGGTCATCATCCAGAAGTACCATCATCAGTTCCCATCGTTTGATCTTGTCAGAGATAATTGGAATGAATGAATACAAAAATATTGGCGATCATGTTCTGCTAAAGAATAAACCAGTTAAGAAGAAGTTGGTCCTTCAGCACTAAGCGACTAAAAATAGTATTCTTTATAATTTATATTTAGAAGGAATGAAGTTACTCGTGATCTGGAATGAGCTTCAGGATTCAAAAGTTAGTTACGTCTGTTTTTGAACAAAAAGATCTAGAGGACATATTTTTCATTTCTTTCTTTCTTTTTTCTTTTTGTATTGAAAGTCATGGGAATATAATTGTTCTTCTTGACTTGAGTTTCTAATTGAGGCTTTGTAATGCTGAACTGAAGTCTCCAACATAACACAAAGTTCCTGCAATTGCAGCAGATAATCAAGAACTAATTACGTGGGTTCTTCTTTCTCTCTCTCTCTGTCTGTCTCTCTCTCACACACATACACACAAACACACAAACACACATACCAGCCATGTGCGCTTACAATGCATTGATTTAAGGATTGTCTTGTTTTGAAAGGGCAAAGAGATAATAGAGTACTACTTGAAGCAGCTAGAAGAAGAAGGTGTAACATTTATTCCTCGTTGGACCCCCCCTGCTAAGTTTGCATTTGAACACGGCACAGCTCACTTTAGACGGTCGCTATCCCCTCCAATCAACCTACCAGAAACTGCTATCAAAGAAGGACTGAACACCAAGGAAATCAACACGTGCAACAATGCATCAGAACTGGCGGCTGGAACCCCTGATGGTATGTGGTTTGTCCCATCCTCTTTTATAATTATTTCATGAATGTCGTCATAATCTCAGCTGGATTTTAAGGATACTAGCAAAAAATCAAATTTATTTATTTATTTAGGAAAAAAAATGCAAGCAAGCAGTTGTACAGTTATATCTTTTTTCAAGAATATCAAGTAGACACATAGTTGTGGAGGTTCTTTTTAATCAACTTGGGATTCTGATGGTAGGTGTTGAAGGCAGTTAGCAGTGCAGAGGTTACAAAGAACTGTAGAACTGATGAAAATATCTATCAAAACTACTACCGGCTAACTTATGTAAATAATTGAACATTTCAAACAGTTTGGTTTGCAAATGAGGGTTTCCACTGGAAGTATGGGCAATGAAAAGAATTTTATTTACATTTTCCAGACAAATTAGATGCAGATTATATCAAGAGGTATCTGGGCGACTTGACCCCACTTCAGGAAAGCTGCCTCATCAGACTTCGGCAGTGGCTCCAGGAAACACACAAAGGCAAAGTAAGAGGATGTGTCTCTCTTTAGCTTCCTGTCCATCAAAAAAGTGCATGATGTACAAGAATGTCTGGCAGAATGTCAGTGTCGAGAGGAAGGAAAACAAAGTGCAAAATTGTTTATGTATTTATTTATAGAGTAGAAAATTCTAATCTTTAGTTTCCCATAGTGCAGAATTTAGATTCCTAAATCTATTTCAGAACTGGGTGATTCTCCCTTCTCCAAGACCACCTCCTTGTGATGTTTTTATGATCTTCTAGTACTACGGTAGAAAATGCCTGGACTATGTTCTTATATTTCCTGTCTAACCTTCTCCATTCTGCTACAAGGCATCTTTTTGTCCTTGGATTTCTAGGTCCCCCCCCCCCTCTCCCCAATAAGGACATGGCAGCTTTCTTATGGAAAAGGGATGGGGCTTAAGTACAGAAAGGGACTATGGAGTTATTATATATAGTTTTGAAAATTCTTATTGATTACTACATTTATAGATCCCCAAAGATGAACACATCTTAAGATTCTTGCGTGCCAGAGATTTCAACATTGATAAGGCCAGAGAAATCCTGTGCCAGTCTTTAACATGGCGCAAACAGCATCAGGTGGACTACATCCTGGATACCTGGAACCCTCCTCAAGTACTGCAGGATTATTATGCAGGTGGTTGGCACCATCATGACAAAGGTTAGTAACAGCAATGCAAACGTTTTGTAGGGGGAAGTCTTAGGTCTTCTGAAATGCTGCCAGTGTGGTTTGCTAAAGAACGCCAAATGAGATTTGCTTAAAGTACTTAAAACTGATTGTCAAAGTGTTTATGATACTTTGTTGGAGTAGAAGGTAACACATAAAGATAAAGGTATCTGGACAGTGGAAGGCATCCAGTTAGAAAGTGAGAAGTCTTGGCTTTATCATTCATTTGGCATGTAAGCTCTTTCAGTTGTTGCCAACTCTTAAGTGGTAAATACAAGGTTAAGACAATATAAAAAAATACATTAACAATCTGCAACTTCAGATTTCTGCTCGTTTTTAAATCATGCACCATTTGGGAATTTGATGAACACAGCATATAGCAGTGGCTGGCCAAAATGCTGTCTTGGGATCAAACCAAATTGTACCTTTGGAGGCCATTGAAGACCATTCAAACCTGGTCCAGAGTTCAGCAGCATAGGCTGTAATTGGGTGTCTCATGTTACTGTCATGCGTCATCACTGTTTTACAAGCTGTATTAGTTGCCAGTTGATGTCTGGATGTAATTCAAGAGACTGGCCATGACTTCTATAGCCTTTCTGGGCATGGGGTCTGGTTATTTGGGAGACTGCATGTTCCCAGTAGTTTCTGCCCATTCACTATGATCCGGCAGAGTGGGTGCACTCCAGGTTCCTTCAGTTAATTGCCATCTCCTGGGAACAGAGAAGCATACATTCTCTGGAACAGCATCCCCATACTATGTCTGTGGAAGTTACCAGTCACCCGGGTCATGGTTGTCCAAAAGGTGCTGTCCAAATTGGACTTTGTTTTTCCATGAAGACGTTTTGCTTCTCATCCAAGAAGCTTCTTCAATTCTGCAGTGAACTGAAAAGCTTTGTGAATGAGAAGCAAAACATTTTCAATATTTTCAAAAACAAAGTCCAGTTGCCTTTTGAAAAAAGCACCTTTGGGTTCCCCATATTATGATTCCTGTCCTTCCAGAAGCCTCTGAAAATCCTCTGTTCCCAGGCTTCGAGTTAGGGACTCCCTGCTGATTTTGGGGGGAGGGGTTATTATTTTTATGTGGCTTTGTTTGGGCAAAGCCACATAAAATAATGTCAGTATTTGGTAATTTATTTTCCTTTACATCATGAATAGTTAAAAATGTTAAGCCATCCAAAATCATTTTGGAATCAAGAGGCCTCAAATTCTAACAAAAATAAATACCCATTGGGAAGGTGTCCTGGCACGACTGTGAAGAGTCACTATAGTTAGACCAGTATCTTCTAATTTTCATTGATAATGTCTCAGTATGTCTTTGACTCATGGTTGTCCTGTTCATCTAGGGGGAAATAATCTTTTATCATAATGGTTTTTTTTCATTCCCATTGGCTCTTCTGATTATAATACTTACAATAATACAATAAAGTTGATGAGTGATACATAAGTGGGCGGCCATAGAAATTGAAATAAGGTAATAAAAAGTTAAATAATATTAAGCATGTTTTCAAGCCAGAAGTTCCTATATAGGCAATCCTTAACTTATGAGCAGAATTGGCTTTCTGGCGGAGAAGATTGCAAATGGCGATCACATGATCATGGGTTTCTTGGTAACCAGTTGTAAATGCAAGCTAGTTGCCAAGCATCCAAAATGCAGTCATGTGACCATGGGGGCAGTATGACATTTTATAGTCTCTGGAAGTGCTGTTTGGGCTGTAAAGCACCCTTTCTGAGGCCCTCATAACTTTGAACAGCTATTAAACAAGGGGTCAAAAGTCATTGGCCATTTATTTAATGGCAGTTAAATCTTTATCATCTTTACTTCTGTATCTTTATTAATGCAGCCTAAACGTTTGTTGGAAATTAGGTTAATAAGCAAGTATTGATCATTCCAGTTTATACAGAATCCAATACAGAAGGCTTCTAACCATTTCTTGGTTTATCAGACGATAACTTGAATGCCACCATTATTATTCTTTTGCTTCAGATGGGCGTCCACTGTATGTGTTGAGGCTAGGCCAGATGGATACCAAAGGTTTGGTGCGAGCTCTTGGAGAAGAAGCCCTGCTTCGCTACGTAAGTGCCTCAGATACAATTTGCAGATGATTTCTCTAGGGAATGTTACATCCCCATTTCAATTATCCTGCATCAATTAGCGTAACTGGATGTTCCTCAGTTAGGTTACTCCTATTAAACCATGTCCAAAATATCTGCAGGGTATTGTCAGCTGGGAAAAGTTACATTACAGCCGGGAGCACTCTAGAACGTCATTGACAATCTGTTCATTTTGATATCTCTTTTATTAGAATAGCAACATGCTTTTTCTGTCTGTTGTGCAAAGAATAAACATATGGGCAGCTTTTTGCTCTTGAGATATGGCATCTCTCACTATTGGCCAGCTAAGCTGGGGCTACTACAGGTTGCTCACTTCTGAATAGGGGAATGAAGTGTTAGTCCTCAGATATCAGGATAGCGCCTTCTTGCCTCTGAATATAAGTAAGAGAGAAATTGTTTTTCCAATTTCATAAAAATTACCACTTTTTCCATGATCCGACCTTCAAAGTGCCAAGCTCTCAATGAGAGAACAAATTCTAATGTTTCTTCCCAAAATTGAATTAACATATGTAGTAATTTGAAATCCAAACAAAGCTGTAGATGGACAAGACCAGATTGTATGAACTTTCACATTTCTTATGTCAGCAACATAAGAAATATTAATTTCTTTTTAAACATTCTTTGAAGGGCTCAATAAATATAAAGTAATGCCTTTTGATGTATGCGATTCATTTTTAAATTGTAAGAGGTATAATTTTACATTTTAAAATGTAAATGCACATATTGATTCCTCAAAACTAGATATTCAAATTATTTCGTAGTTCAGATACTACACACAAAAAATACTGACTTTCATTATATTTTATTTTTAAATTTCTTCACAAAAATCAAAGTTGAACCCAAAGTAACTCTGTGTCTGAAATGTTATCATGGCCATTTTAAAGCAACATAATTCAACATTCTCGTCTTTCTTTTTTTTAATTAATGTGCAGGTTTTATCTATAAATGAAGAAGGACTGAGGAGGTGTAAAGAAAATACAAAAGTATTTGGAAGGCCTATTAGGTAAAGAAACTTTCTTGAAGTCCCATGAGTCTGTTTCACTAAACTTACATGTTTATGCTAATTGAGATGAAGTTTTGCTATACAGTGTTTTGATCAAGTCCTAGGTTAACAAATCGAACACTTCCGCACAATTCCAGTGGTCATTTATATAATATGGCACACGTAGCCAGATTTGATTCTGCAAGATTCTGGCATCCCACCCTCTCTGCTGAAGTTTAGTCATTAAACAATAGTGTCAGATATTTCTGAGTAACAGCTAAGAATAGATCCAGATAAGTGCAGGTGGGAATGGGAAGTGATGATAATCCCAAGAGCAGTATGAAAATAGATACCATCTACTGTAGCTCAAGTAATAATATTGAACCAGTGTGAAAAGAAGACTATTAGGGAATTTCATATATACAATATTTTAAAACTAGGATGGATGAAAAAAATGGGATGGGATGTAAACAAATCAATAAAAATATTGAAAGGCCAAAAAGGTGGACCAGTGAAATTGGGAATGCATGCTTTTCATGAGTGAGCAATGCAATTAAACCCAAAAATTTAAAGAGTTGGAAGGATTGAATGAATTATAAGCATCTGGATTTGAAAGAGGGGAGGGTAAATTTTCTTTCTCTCTCATTAACAAATATTTCAGGTATTACGGTTTTTGACTACCAGAATTTAAGTGAAGAGTAAAAACATCTGATATAGTACAGTATATTTGCATTCTGTCACAATCAAATAATTGCTTGATTGATTTAAGTTGAACATGCTGGTTATGTTTTATTTTGGGAAAACACAGCTCTTGGACTTGCTTGGTGGATCTGGAGGGCTTGAATATGCGCCACCTATGGAGACCTGGTGTCAAGGCCTTGCTGAGGATCATTGAGGTGGTAGAAGCTAATTATCCAGAAACGCTAGGACGTCTTCTAATTCTCCGAGCTCCCAGAGTGTTTCCAGTCCTTTGGACACTGGTAGGTTCTTAAGTTGGTTCTCTGGGAATTGATGTTTTGTAAATTGGGGTCAGTGTGTACTTTGGAATAGGCAAGATTGGCAAGCTTGATATTTATAGTTGCTTGATTTTTGGAGCTATAAGTAGAAATCCAGCTAGAGCATAGACCTAAGTGACTATTGGAATAATGTGTTTCTCTTGAGTTCATCTGATGTCTTGGGAACGTTACTACTTTAGTATTTTGTTTGTAGGTTAGCCCTTTCATTGATGACAACACCCGAAAGAAATTCCTGATTTATGCTGGCAATGATTACCAGGGTCCTGGTGGGCTGTTGGATTACATTGACAAAGAAATTATTCCCGATTTTCTTGGTGGAGAATGTATGGTAGGTAGAAAAGTCACTTTGTTTGACAACCAAGCTCAGTGACCTGTAATAATTCATTCTCTGTGCTAGCGCAAAACCCAGGATTAGGCGTGTGCAAAGAGTCCTAGATTCATTTCAAAGAAGCCATTTGAGTTGCATAAGTGGCACAATTTGCTGAAGGGATCATCCCATTCAATTTAGCAAAGCAGTTTGGGTGGGTTTGAATCCCTTTGGATTCAAGTGAAGTTCAAGTGTTTCTAGGCTGAGACATTTTGGGATTTCCCAAAGGCTTTTGTGGAAGCCACCCAGCTTAAAGGTCCACCCAGCTTAAACATCTAGTCTGGGGCCCTTCAGAATGTAGGGAAGATACTTCATATGGAGAAGACTCTTCTCAATGTTTTTCCAGAGCACTCCCAAAGGTTTTCTGGGCCTCCAGCAAGATTCATGTTTTTGTGCCACTAGTCCCTTTAATGAATCCAGGAATTGGGATAAGGAAAGCAGCATGAGAAAATGCATTCTTGTCTAATGCTTTCCTCTGTCAGGTACTGGGAATCAGGGAGGGCCAAGTGACACAACAAGAATTTTTCTGAAGATAATTTTTTCTCTCTCAGCTGTTGGCAAGCAGCTGGGACAGTTGAGTGGTGTGAAACATTATTTGCCATGCCACTTGCTTCTCTGAGGTGCTGTCTAGAAGAGGCTTCAAGTTAGCCTGGAGCTGTTTACTCTGGGAGACAACTTCAGGATGGCTGCCTACAAAGTCTGTTGTCACATTGTCCACACAACCTCAAAACCTCACACTCAGTGCTTCAAGAAAATGTTTTGCTTTGTTTTAATATAGTCCCCATCTTATTTACATGAATAAAAAAATCAATCAATCAAAATCACAATAAATCAAAAGTGTAAAAGTGTAGGAGAGTGGCAATTACCACTCACAGATAATATAGCCATCTATACATTTGCACACACCCACATTTGCAGGATCCCCAGACCCCAGATAGAATCATGTCATTTATCTTTAAAATATATGCTGTAATATATACCATTGATAATAATGAATCCTGCCTATGTACAATATTCATTTGTATATAACACCGTAAATGCTGTTCTTTTACTGCTGAAAAGCTAGTTTTTGAATACATCTTGTCTTACAGTGAAGACAGTTTCAGACCAATTAACCTTCAGTCTGTCCCTCATCAGTGTCTGCTTGAGAAGTATGTTGTGAGGGCAGACATAAGCTACATTGAGAAAAATGGGGTCATTTCCAGTCACACACAGTAGTTTTATTCATTGATCTGTTTACATCTCACTATTTCAAATTGGCTGTGGAATGTTCTTTCTGAGATGTTTTCAGTTGGAGCAGAAACAGATGCATTTTACTAACTCTTTTCTCTCCACACTTTATTTAAATTTCTTTAGTGTGAAGTTCCAGAAGGTGGGCTGGTTCCCAAATCTTTGTACCGGACAGCAGAAGAACTAGAAAACGAAGACATAAAATTGTGGACAGAAACTATTTATCAGTCTGCAAGTGTCTTCAAAGGAGCTCCCCATGAGGTGAATCATTTTATTTTTCTCCTTTCCCGGTAGTGTTTGCTAAAAATAATCTTCAAATAGAAGTCAATTCCTCATGACCTCATGAATAAGTCCAAGTTGTTTTCTTAGAAATGTTAAGGAAATTGTTTACCATGGATATTTTCAGGCACTTTTTTAAACTTCCTAGTCTATCTAGCCTCTAGCTTTTCTATTTTCTGGTAGGCTGTCCCCTGAGTACTAACCAGGTTCAGCTTTCCTTAGGGCCTAATATCTAGCTGGGCAGCCTATGGTAAAGATAATCAAACAGGTATGTGGAGAGGATTTTGGGAAGCAATTTTTATTTTGAGAACTAATTCAAGTGATATTCTTGATTTCAAAACTGAAATGCTATGTCCACAGTTAGGAAAAATCATACCATAAAACTTTTATTTTTTAAAAAAAAAACTACTTTCCATTAGGTGCGTCAATCTTTCATGACAATTTTGGGCAAGATTGCTATCTTGAGTATCATCTGAATGGCCTCAAAATCCTATCTATGAATTTGTAATGGTAATGCTTCATTTCTAAGGAAAAGAGACCTAAAGTGAAGTATGGGAAGTCCCCAGCCCTTGACTTTCTTCCCCAGTTTCTCTTGCATGATAAAGCATTCCAGAATCTGTAATTAAAAAGTTAGAAAAGGGGAGTAGACCCTCCTCTGTTCTCACCCTCTGTGATATGAATAGTGTTAATGATTCTTCTAATGCTTGGCTCACAGTATTTTCCTAGTATTCCTAGTTTCTGTTTCTAGCTCTTGATTATTTTTGCTTAAATAATCATAGGTCTTTCCTGACAACAGCCTATGTTTCTGTCTTTGGGCATCAGATTTTCATTTGCAATGTTAAGGTTTTAATAATCATCTAACATGAAGATTAAAATCATACAATAGTAGACACTATTGCTTTAAGTACGTATAGTATAGCATAGCCTTTATTGTCATTGTACAAAATAAATACAACAAAATACAACAATGTGACACAATTAATGGATGTTGTAGCTAGATGAATTCTTCAACGTGATTTCTGATAGATGGTACTGTAACTATGGACAGACTTGACCATAGTTTCAATTGGAAACGCTGACCATCCTAAACCAAGCCAAATCTAAAAACACCAGGGAATTTCAAGAAGCCTGGCACTCTGATAAATTAGCCATCAATAGATACATAGACATATACATTATCTACATACTATGCAAAAGAGATAATCAACAAGCCAAAAGAGGAACAAAAAGACCCAAGCACACTCCACCAGCACTCAGATAAGCATAGTTTAACTCCAAGATTAACATCAGACCAACAATCAAATAAACAATACCCCAGTCAAGGAATGCCAAATAAGCTAACAGTTAACAGCCCAACCATTCCCCATCAATTCTGACAGGGCAAGCTGCTAGAATAGAAACAGAGAGCAAACCCCACTCCTTACAGCACTGATGATGTTACCTAGTTTTGAGTAATGAAACATTTGCAAAAGAACAAGCTCAGCACCAAGGACCCTTCATTTCAACCCTGAGCTACAAATATTCTCCTTTATTGGTACTGTGATTGATACAAATAGCAGGCTTCAAACCAGACACAGTGCACAATTCTTATTGAGAGAAGGCTGACGGGAGCCTTGGCCAGTAGAGATATCTGCCATGATTTGAGTTTCTAATATATCCCCTTGCTCTTCTTTTCAGATTTACATTCAGATTGTGGAAGCTGCCTCTGTGATCACCTGGGATTTTGATGTTTGTAAAGGTGATATTGTTTTCAACATCTATCACTCCAAGAGAGCCCCTCAGCCTCCCAAAAAAGACTCTTTGGTAGGGGCACATAGTATTACCTCCCCTGGTGGCAATAACGTACAGTTGATAGACAAAGCCTGGCAGCTGGGGCGAGACTACAGTATGGTGGAATCACCGCTCATCTGCAAGGAAGGGGAAAGCGTGCAGGTGAGAACACGACTCTAAACACAAGCTCCACTTTGATTCCTAGCTAAATGCTTTTAGGTTTTATCAAAACGGGCTTTTTAATGCAAGCATGTTCTGAATACCCAACACAGCATTCTTGTGTTGCTACTTTGTGATTATGTCATTAGCCAGTCTTAATACAGTTCCTAATGTATCATTGTAGCAGTGTGAAATCCTTAGAAAGTGCGGACTTGATGTGTTTTCGCATCCAGAATGGGTTGCCTTAATATGGCTATAGGAGGAGAAGAGATCTTAAGTTCTTCTCAAGAGTCTTAAGTCCTTCTCAAACAGTTTGCATTTGGTTTCTCCCACTAAACCTATTTTGCCTTGCTTCACACTAGAACATTTGGCCAATGACTTATTTCAGCGTTTTATAAAATAGAATGCTAATTCAACATTGAAATTAGAGGTCCTCACCAACTCAACCTTAAAGGAATTGCTCTTTCAGGGCAAGGGGAGAGTGATATTTTAATCAGTCATGCACTTCACAAATCAATTGTACAACAATAAGGAAACTGCGGGCGGATGTGCCTTTCAATCTTTGAACTGCTATCCCTCCTTAAAATTTTGCAACCTTCTTCTGGGATATAGCTGTTTTTTAAGGGAAATATCCACATTTTGGATTCCCTGAAAATTACTTCTCTGCATTTTAAAAGGGTGATATACAAATCGTAGGATAGTAACAAATTAGTATGTTCAAAACCATGCATAACTCCATCTGCAGGATGGTGGGCTACCTAATTCATTACAACTTTGTGATTCTATGTGCACCGGTCTAAATATCAAGGCTTACCACCAAGTCAAGATGTGGTACTAGGTATTATGTATGCCGTACTTGCCAATTAATCCTTATTTTTCATATATATCTATGATAAGCTATAATGATCAATAACCATAAACTCAAAAAACCCGAATTGTGCTTAATGGAAGTATGTTTCTTACGTTTTTGCCTGCCAGCTTCTCTGAATTGATTAAGTAAGCTGAGCATGAAAGGAAGACTCAACCTACAACTGCCGATTGATGAAGTGCACTACATTATATCCAAATGGATGGTTATTAGCCCTGATTTCCTCTGCTCTTGCTTTTTAAGGGGTCTCATGTGACCAGATGGCCTGGCTTCTACATTCTCCAGTGGAAGTTCCACAGCATGCCTGCCTGCGCTACCACCAGCCTGCCTCGTGTTGATGACGTACTGGCATCCCTGCAAGTTTCATCTCACAAGTGCAAAGTGATGTACTACACAGAAGTCATTGGGTCAGAAGATTTCAGGTAAAGTTAACTGTAATGTTGCAAATGCCGGTCTTTTTTAAAAAAATAAATAAATGAGAAAATGTCTTATGGCTCGCTAAGCCTTTAATGCAAGCAATCAAAAACTACCCAGAGTAGTACAGGAACAGCAGCATTTCCATGACCTAGTTTTTCTAGAGACTTTAGAGTCATCAAGATGATTCTTAAAGGTACTCTGCCTATGAGCTTTCAGATACCACTTTTGGTTAAAAGCAACTCATCTGATGTTTATGGCCCCTCTCTCTTATCTCCATTCTTCACATTGCTGGACTCCATTGCAAACATGCATATTTTTAACTTTTCTTGCCTTGGTTGATTGATTTCACAAAAAAATAGCATTTTATACGAAGTTAGAAAATGATTTTGACTGTTTTTGTCCTTAGGACAAATCGATAATCTCTAAGGGTAGCTAATATATTATTCACAGCCCTCTAAACAATAAGTACACTTGACTAATATTAACAAACATTGGTTTGATGGAGACAGAGGAAAAAAGTTAAATCGTCTTTCAGATCAGAGATAAGGGGCAAATTGTTATCATTAAAACTTATGTGCAGGTCTCAAAAACTACAGTAATCATGAACTATGTAAATGGCTTTACTGATCTTTTTTAACATTAAAAAGATCAGACATTGCATGGTTCAAAAATTTTTTCTTAGACTAGCAAGTTGCATCAAACAATGGCAACCTTTGCTTATTGATTTGAAGAGAAAGAAAATAGCAAGCGAAATATTTTTATAAATGAATTTATGATAAATCTCTTTTTGATGCTATTCACTATAAAATGAGTGCAGGTATTGGCATTTTGTCTCTTCGAATCAGTTTGGTTTTTGGTTATAAGTCGTAATTGTATATGTGAAGATTTTTTAGTATGTAAAATCCATACGATTCCTTAAATTGACTCAGATTAATCATTTGTAATCTGAATCAATTTAAGGAATTTTTCTAGATTCTATACACTACATGTTTATTTGTTAGAGAAAACTTATTTTTTCTTAGTTTATTGAATAAGAAATTGGAATTGGAAGATAATAAGTACTCTTTTCTTCATTGTTAGTAGGGGGTCAGTCACTGCAGATTGTTCCTGAAGAACAATTTATTTTCTTACTGTAGGTTCTTAAACAAGATATTATGGAATAGTTTTTTTTCCCAGTGGTGTTAGCTATAAAGATATATGGCAACCTAGCACCTTTTATTCTTAAAAAAAAAATCTGGCTTTTTAGTATTGTGACTTTGGCATCTTTGAGGCTTACTGATTATTGTAATAGTTGGAAATTGGTTTGTGAAGTATACATGGATGATTCATTCTGGTTCCTTGGCTAACTGACTATATAAACCAGCCCTTCTCCACCTGCTGTATGCCATATGGTTTCTCAGGTTGGCCAGGAAGTTGTAGTAGCTAAAATTAATGAAAAAAACTCCATGATCAGTACTTATACATTCAGCCTATCACTGCCAATTCCATTTGGGATCCCCCCCCCCCTAATATTGTTTTTGCATACAGCTCATGAAGGTATCCTATGCTTACCTTGAGTCCATCTTTCCACAGGGGATCGATGAGCAGCCTTGAATCAAGTCACAGTGGATTTTCTCAGCTCAGTGCTGCTACAACTTCCTCCGGCCAGTCTCAGTCCAGCTCCATGATTTCCAGGTAGTGCCACTGCCTACGAAAGCCAGTTGATGAGATGGCTGGACCCTCGTCTATGGCAGTCCTCTGCAATACAGCATCCTCATCATCAGTGACACTTGCAAAAACAAACACACAAATGGAAGGTCTTTTTATAGATAGTAAAAGTAGCTGTGTGCATTTAAATATTCTGGTTTTGTTTTGAATTGGAACTGAAAGTGTGTCTAATCTTAATAGCCATAGTTTTTTATACATACGCTCGCACAAATCTTCACTTGGAAATGTAAAGGGCTGTTTTGCAAAGGAAGAATCAATCAGTGGTTGTATGGCTGACTTCCTGTTGATATATTTGTAATGCATTAGAAGTCTGTCCCAAAGTTTTTGCCAGTGAGATTTTCGCAAAGTTTAAGTACACCTCCACACACACACCCCTACCCCTCTTCTGCTTCTACTCTCCTGAGCCTCTCCTCTGTTACAGCCCAGCATTAAGGAAGGCCTAAGGAGTGCAGTGCAGTAGCTGGGTGCCTAACATTTTGTGAAAAGCCAGCTGGTGAACTGGCTGAACCCTTTTCCCTATCTTTTCTCAGCGAGAGGTGCTGCCCTGACAGAGGGAGGCAGCTATTTTAACACGAGTTCATTCTGCTAGCTCACATGGTTACGGACAGACTCCTCTTTTTGGGGGCATTGAAAGACATTAAGCTAAAACATACACTTCTGAGCATCGAAGGTGGGAAGGAAGAGGGCAGAGCAGGCTCTCCTCAACTCACCCAAAGGCTGGCCCTCCTTTGAGTCCTCAGGTTTGTTTCTCCCAGAGGTGCACATGATTGCACCTCATTTGCTTCTTTTCATCCTCGACAAATATCTTTTGAAGAGCGTCATCTTTTCTGCGAAGAGCTTCCCGGAGAAGTGGCTGCCTCGGTCCTTTCCTTCCTGTGCCCTTCTCCACTAGTCTGCCCTATGAATGCCCAAGTGAAACCTCAGGCGCTACTGCAGTACAGACGGGATGTTTACCCTCCTAACAGAGCACAGCCTGCTGTGGCAATAATTCATTGCAGACACATCCACATGTTTCCCTAATAGTAAATTTGCTAAAGGTTGCTTAAACTCTCCAGCACTTGCTTCATTAGTATTTGAAGCATGCCTTTTGGAAGCCTTGAAACCTAAAACAGCCAGCTGCCAGACTAGTCTTGCTGATGCAAATGAGTATAATTCTACAAGAATTGCAAATCTGTTCGCTTAGCCAACAATAGCTGCTGAAATAGTATCTGTTGGATTCATTCATTCCCATTTAAAGCTCTAGTTACCCCCTTCCCCCCCCCCACACCTCCAGTGTATAATTACAGCCTTGTTTAGAGAAGACTGTGTGCTTACTCTGTGCTTACTCTGTGCTTACATATCTTGTAGAATGTTAACATACACTCTGTTTCAGAACAAAGGAAAGTAATGATGAATGCAACCTGCAAATGTATTAATTAGAAAGCTAAAGGAATTTGTTTTTAAGGTCAGAGTGTTTATATGCTAATTCAAAGGACTTGCCATATGAATTGTAAAACTAAAACCGGTGAGTGCTTGAAAGTATTAATCTAGATGACCATTCTGGATATTAGTTAAATGGAATTGAAAGGGTATAGATTTGTTCCACAGACCCACACATGCTGTATTTCATCCAGCCGCTGCTTCTTTTGTGATTGTTCCTTAACTACTAAGAGCATTAGTATGGTAATTATCTTCAGTAGCAGTTTTAATTGTTGGTATGTAATCACGAACATGGTTCCCAGCCTCAGAAACATTGTGCCATGTTCATCCTCTTGTAATTAGTGTCCCCCTTGCCTGATTGCAAAATGGTACATTCTTCCCTCTCCAAAACAGAGGCTCTTTATGAAAGATGGTTCTCTCTCTCCCATGGCAATTTTGCTGGCAGCTGTGAAGATGTTTCATTCAATGGCTGCTATCAGCCCATGGATGTCTGATTTTGCAGAATGTTTAATGATTGGACCTCTGTTTTCTATCTTAAGATGTCTGTTTGCTCAGCAATGGCCCTTGGATGGGCAATACATTGGACTTTGGGAGGAGAGTGCATTTCAGAGCTCAAAGCACACACGCACTTGGAGTGGAAGGGTTGTTATTCCTCATAAAAAGCATGACATCCCACCTATGGCCTGATTAACTCTTTGCTCTTCTCCTTGGTGTGTGATCTTGCTATTATTCTGTCTCTGTTCTGCCAGAACTGGTAATCAATCCTTCCATTAACTTAATTTAGCAACTTTCTCCCACCTTCTCGCCGTTCCTGAACTTCATATTGATTTCTGTAAATGTTTTCTAAACATATTACCTCAATCTTGGTAATAAGGTAACAGTCTTTTAAATATTTTTTTTATTTGTATCAGTAATAAATGTGATATGGGAAAAATGTCTGAATCCATTTCTTCACAGCATGCTTCAGAAGTGGTGATTTCCTAGAAGATACAATAAGTGTCAGCGTTCCAAATATCATCCAGAAATAAATCAGAGTCCAAGGCAGAACTATCCTTAAACTTCCAATTTAATAAGAGAGATATATTGGTACGTCTGTTGCACCCCAAATCTGAAAGCTTCCTGGGTTTCCACCGAGTTGAAAGTTCATGATCTTGTCCCCACACCCACAAGTTCATCACATGGTCCAATCTTCCTCTGCCACGCTGGCATCTCCACCCATCTAGTTCCAGTCAGGTGCAGAGGTGCAGAGACAGAATGACCTTGATTTCTAGAAAGGATTTTTTGTTATTTTGAAAACAAACACATTCTACTCCTTTATATTCCCCCCTCCCAATTCCCCACTAATGAATAGCATAGTAAAGAAAGAGAGAGAGTGTGTGGCAGGCCAAAGATCCTAAAAGGAATATAACTGTAGGCCAGACAACAAGAGTGCTATGTGTAGGGATGGTTGTGTGGCTATTTCATTAAATGATTTTTGTGTGCTGTATGAATCTCACATAGGGTCCCCTTGTCACTGGTGTTGCCACAGATTCTACAGACACCCATTGGCCACCCAAAAGATACTTCTGAAGACCTCATTGAAATGTAATCGATACCGATCAAACTGGAGCTCACAAAACTATTTCTAATGGTTCCATCTGTACAGTCAGACCCTGCAGATTTCTGGAGGAAAGTTTTATTGGCAGATGAGCCAAAAACAAAAGTCTTCAGGCTGTGGTGTTTGGGCTGGCAGAAACCCATAATTGGAACCTTGTATTAACTATCAAACATGCAGTATTGTTGTTTGGGAATCTTGTGCTACCGCAGGACCCAAATAACTTTCCATCCCTTAAGGAAGCTTCAATATTGCTTTATAACAAAAATTTACAAAAATATCCATCCACCTTCCTGTCAGCTGAAGCGGATGTTCCAGTGGGACGTGCAGAAGAACAATGATTTCCGAACGTGAAAGCAAGTCTACAGGTTTCAGTGTTTTCCACAGCTGAGTTCACATATTAACCAGAAATGATGTAGCCGAACCTGACATGAACTGTTCATGCTAAAAAAAATCCTAAGATATTTCTGAGCTGAAGGTGTGAGACATGGGTCACTAATTATAACAGCATTTTCTTCAGTTATGGTAGTTGGAAAGAGCAGAGATATTTACGGAATTTAACAGGGTGATTGCTTTCTCACCCAAGCATATTGTGACCTTTGTTTAATGAAATAAATGAAACAAGGATCAAAATTGGATAGTGTTGGTACTTTTGGACTCCCTTTATAACTACATGAAGCTTTGATAGCATTTGGTATCAAAGAAATGCAACAATTCAGAACTGAAACAAGGCAAATACTTCACAGAAATTGTACACACGTTGTACACTTAGGCTATAATCTTCCATATTCTTACAGGGTAACCCTATTTAAATTTTATGGCATTGACCTCTGAATAAGTAGGCTGTTCTACCAGATTCCCTTAGTTTTTTTGTTTTTATTGAGCAGTGGTAGCGTAGTGGTTAAAATGTAGTATTGCAGGCTAATTCTGCTGACTGCCAGCAGTTTGATTCTCACTGGCTCAAGGTTGACTCGGCCTTCCATCCTTCTGAGGTGGGTAAAATGAAGATTGTTGGGGGCAATGTGCTAACTGTAGAGTGCTTAGAACGGGCTGTAAAAGCACTGCAAAGCGCTATTGTGGTGGAGGAGATTATAAACACTCCTTTCAAGTCGTCATTTTGCTAAATGAAGATACACTGAAATTATAAAATTATACTGTGAACGTGTGTGTGTGCATGTATATGTGTGTGTGTGTGTGTGTGTATTCGTAGATTTTCACGGGTGTAGGTATGCTGTCTTGTTGTATTCGGGTCTTTTCCCTTGTAAGATTGAGATTGTCTTGGCAATGTTTCGGCGAGGTCCCACTTGCCATCTTCAGGCTGGGTTTTGGCAGGCAGCTCCCATCATGCTTTAAGCCCAAAATACCAGCCTGAAGATGGTGAGTGAGACCTCGCCGAAACGTTGCCAAGACAATCTCAATCTTACATGGGAAAAGACCCGAATACAACAAGACGATAGATGGATGGATGGATGGATGGATAGATAGATAGATAGATAGATAGATAGATAGATAGATAGATAGATAGATAGATGATAGGTAGGTAGGTAGGTAGGTAGGTAGGTAGGTAGGTAGGTAGGTAGGTAGATAGATAGATAGATAGATAGATAGATAGATAGATAGATAGATAGATAGATAGATAGATAGATAGATAGATAGATAGATGATAGATATGGAGATAGAATATATATATATATATAGAATATATATATATATATAGAATATATATATATGGCTAGCTGATGAGAGCTAAGTAGCTTGAAATAGATCTATACTAGTCTCCCTTTATTTATTTATCAGCATAAACATAGCATATATATATATATATATATATATATATATATATATATATATATATATATATATATATATATATATATATATATATATATATATATATATACACACACACACACACACATACATACATACACACACACACACACACATACATACAGAGAGAATGAATAAGAGGCTGGGAAAGTGATCCAATGTGGTTGGGGACAGACCCTATGAAGTACCAAGTGCACCATCAGTTTCCTGAATCACATAATCCCACCTATCTTTTCCTTTTAAACTTTGAATGTTGATGAGTTCTGATAATTCTAGACAAATGGCAGCCAACTGTATATTTTTTGATATTTCTCAATGTCACTTGCTGGTCATACTTTGGCAAGATAATGTAGACTACATAAGTACTATTTACATGTTTTTCTAGTATTTTATGTTCTTGTCCATCTTTCAATAACCTGCAGAAGAATAGCAACAGCACTTAGACTTGCATACATCACGATAGTGCTTTACATCACTCTCTAGGGAGTTTACGTTATCAACATATTGCCCCGAACAATCTGGGTTCTCATTTTTATCGACTTCGGAAAGATGGAAGACTGAGTCAACATTGAGCCCTGTCAGGATCGAACAGTGGTCAGCAGTGGTCAGATTTAGCCTGTAGTTGCTGCATTAGTAGAATGTAGTTACTACAGTTTCCGAAGAGAAGGTGTGGGAGGAGTAACCATGGGTATTAACCAAGCCTTCTGGCCTATTGGAGACTGAGGTAATCTTTTGGAAGCCACACCTCCTGCTCTCCTCTGGCTACCCAGATTAACCTCAGTCTTCGGCCTGAATGGAGTGTTACTCTTTCTCTCCCTTCTTTTCGAAAACTTAGGAGTTTTTTTCCTTTCAGCAAGGCTTTTTTTCTATCAGGATTACTTCTAACAATAAGCAGATCGACTCACCATCCTCCTGCTGTGCTCCGCGCCGCTTTTCAAGCTCCGGCTTGCCAGCGCGTGCGCAAACGCCCCATGCGACCGGCCAGTCGCTTTAAGGGGGTGGAAGTCCCAGAGGCTGCAGGGACAAAAGAGATGACCATGCAGCATCCGGAAAGGCCCAGGAGGGTCTGGAAGACCGGGAACCAACGAGGAGTGCTGCGAAGGCTCCCAGCCGCGTGAGAGGAACCGGAGGACTCCAGCGATCGCCATCTTGGTCAGTCGCCATTTTAGGAGCACGTGGGTGAGTGCGTGACCAGCGTTCCCCTATGGACGCCGAAAGCGCTCACAAGGCACCAGGAAGCCAGAAGAGGCTTCCCTTTGGGCTCTACCCCGCCGGTGATCCGGGGGGTATTCCAGGATTGTGCCTGCCGGCAGCTGAGGCCGCAATCCAGCGGCAGGGAAGCAGAGAAGCGGATCCAGGCCCCGAGGAGGCAAGTCCGCCTTATAGCCGGCTGCAGAAGGAGGAAGTTGGTGAGCACCGTAACTGTGAATAATGGCGGAGGCGACCAGGAGCAGGGATACCAGGCCCAGAGCCCCAGGGGGTGTGGATCCGGATGAGGGGCCCTCCAGGGCGGTTTCCCCAGGCACCAGAGGCAGATCCCCAGTGAAGAGGGATAAGGCCAGGGCTCCCAAGAAGGCAGCCCCCAGGAAGGAGGCCAGAACGACCAGGGCCTCGACCAGGGAGTTCAGGGCGACCATCAGCCCTTCCCCCTCCAGATCACGTTCTCCCCGCAGGCCTTCAGCCTGGGCTGAGACCAGGGCAGCATCTCCAGCTTCACCAGGGGGCCCCCATAGAAGGCACAGCTCCCTTTCGCCCCCACTTTCTCCTGCCCCCCCCCAGTGGACTCGAGAGCGGATTCCTTTGGTCGCAGAGCGGTCAGTCCTGCTAGGCCTCGCCTGGCACCCCTATCCCCTGAACCCAGGGAATATTCCCAGCCACCAGAGCTCCAGCCCGCACTGCCTGACCTCACCAGCAGCTTCCAGGACATGCTAGCCAGGGCCCTGGCCCAGGTTATGGCCTCCAGCCTAACTCGGCAGCTCCAGAGCTCCAGGAGCAGGCCCCCTCAAGAGCCTCCCAGAGGGCAGAGTGATTGCCCCAGCACTTCGGCTGCAAGGGAAGCCAGGTCTCCCTCCCCATCCACGGCTAGTGAGACATCCGACCTAGAGGAGGGAGAATTGAAAGAGGTGGGATTCTCAGAGGATGAGGATCCTCAAGTAGGGGAGGATTCCACCATGGCGGGCCTTTTTCCCCCTTCCCTATTTAGTTCCTTGCTACGCAAGGCAGCTGCCACAGCGGAC
This sequence comes from Thamnophis elegans, assembly GCF_009769535.1. NCBI lineage: Eukaryota > Metazoa > Chordata > Lepidosauria > Squamata > Natricidae > Thamnophis > Thamnophis elegans. The sequence continues at coordinate 57,059,974 of NC_045542.1, forward strand.
CTGGATCCACCCCCGGATCCTAAGGCCACAACTGAGTCTTCTGGCAAGGGTAAGAGTAAGAAGAAAAAGGGACCCTTCCACAGGCCTCCCGTGGCTAAGGAGGAGATCCCCACGCCAGAAATGTTCATGGAGGTGCTCAAATCGCAATGGGTAAAGCCAGGGTCTTTCCCCACCCCAGGGGGAAATGAAAGAAAATTTTACAATCTTAATCAGACTTTCGCCCAGGCTCTACAGGTACCTGAAGTGGACAACCCGGTGGCCACCCTGGCATCCTCTTCAATGGTCGTCGCAGGCGACACTGCCAATTGCCTCAAACCTGAGGATAAGAAGGCAGACATCGTCCTGCGCAAAACGTTCCAGGCTATCACCTGGGCCATCAGGGCGGCCACCTCTGCTTCTTTCTTTAATAGGTCCACGGTCCTGTGGTTGGAGCAACTGAGGGATAGGACTCCAGCATCAGAGGTTCGACTCTTGCAGGATATTTCCAAGATGCTGGCGGCAACGCAATTCTCAGCAGACGCCACCTTGGATGCGGTAAAGTATGCTTCGTGGGCTATGTCTTCCTCAGTTGCTTCTAGGCGCCTGCTCTGGCTACGCCACTGGCAGGCAGAATCCCGGATGAAGTGGCACCTAACTGGCGCAGATTACACCGGGGAAAGTTATTTGGGACGGCGCTGGACCCCCTCCTTGTAGAAGATAAAAACAAGCGGAAGATCCTCCCGTCAACAACCAAACGGTCGGACTTCCGCCACGCGCCATACACTAGGAGGACCTCCTACAGACCACCTGACGGAGACAGTCAAGGCCAGAGGTACCAAAACCCCAGGTTTCACAGGCAGGGGGATAGACAATTCCAAAACAGGTTCAGGGGTCAACATCAAGGAAAGCGGCCCTTTCGAGGAGCAGGCGGTCGCCCCTTCCGCAGATTCAAGTGATCCGACCCCAGATCACCCCATCGGCGGTCACCTCTCCGTGTTTGCGGATGCCTGGGATCGTATCACATCGGATGAGTGGATACTCCAGACGGTAAGGCTCGGGCTACACCTGGAGTTCCGCTCCCTTCCCCCCAGTAGGTTCCGCACCTTCACCTCCTCCTCAGACCCGACCAAGAGGGCCCTTAAGGCCAAGGCCATTAAACATCTCTTAGACATCAGGGCCATCGAGAGGGTCCCAGAGGGGGAGAAGGGATCAGGGTTCTACTCGAACCTCTTTCTAGTCCCTAAAAGCTTGGGGGGGGGGTTGGAGAGCCATCCTGGACTTCAAATTACTCAATTCCAGGGTGGTATACCACAAATTTAAGATGGCCTCACTGAAATCTATCCTGGAGGGCATCCGGCCGGGCGACTTTCTGGCATCCATCGACCTCACAGAGGCATACCTCCATATCAGGATCACCCCGGAACACCGTAAATTCCTGAGGTTCTCCCACGAGGGGAACCATTTCCAATACAGGGCCCTGCCTTTCGGGTTGGCCTCAGCTCCCAGGACCTTCACCAAGGTGCTCGCAGCAGCAGCAGGTCACCTACGCTCCCTCCCAGTCTGCTTATTCTGCTACCTAGACACATCCTCATCTTAGCCAGGTCTCCTGACTCGGCTGCAAGGGATTTGGGTACTACCATCGACACCCTCAGATCCCTCCATTAACCTGGAGAAGAGTCACCTCGTGCCCTCCACTAGGCTCCTTCACCTAGGGTCCATCATCGACTCAGTGGCTGGGGAGGTATTTCTCTCCCAGGATCGCAAGGACAGCATCGTTAAGATGATCCACGAGGTTCGCAAGTCACGCTCTGTCCCTGTGGTTCTTCTTTCCAGGCTCCTGGGAAAGTTCATCTCGTGCATAGGGATCGTGCCAGGGGCCTGACTACACGCCAGGGAGCTCCAGTGGCTCCTATTGCCCCATCAGAAGGCCAGGACGAGCGACGCGACCTTCAGGATCCGGGTGTCACCCCAGGTGCTACTATCCTTCCGCTGGTGGCTGTCTCCAGCTCTGAACAGAGGCTGCCTCTTCAGGGAACCGGCAAGGATGACACTTACCACCGACGCAAGCCTCTTCGGCTGGGGGGCCCATCTGGAGAACCAGATAGCCCAGGGCCGGTGGACTCCAGCAGATCTGAAACACAACATCAACTGGTTGGAGCTCAGAGCTATCCACCTGGCTCTTCGGCACTTCAAGAGCATAGTAAGAGGACAACACATCCTAGTCCTGACAGACAACGTAGCGGCCAAGGCACACGTGAACAGACAGGGCAGCACCCACTCCAAGGTTCTTCGCGACGAGGCGCTGCGACTGGGAAACTGGGCAGAGAAGCACCTGTCATCTATCAGAGCGGAGCACATCTCCGGAACAGAGAACCATCAGGCAGACTGGCTCAGCAGAGAAACGATCGACAACGGAGAGTGGCAGCTCCACCCCTCGATCTTCCGCCAGATCTGCGAGAAGTTCGGTCATCCGACGGTGGACCTGTTTGCGACCCCGCAGAACGCCCAGCTGCTGGAGTTTGTTTCGAGGTTTCCGACCAAGGGAGCCATGGACACGGACGCCCTTCAGTGCAGTTGGCCACCAGGTCTTCTCTACGCTTTCCCCCCCCCCTTCCCCTCATTCCCAGGGTCCTGAGGAGGGTGGTAGCGGAGAGAGCAGAGGTGATAATGGTAGCTCCCTTTTGGCCGCGCTGCCCCTGGCTGGCAGATCTAGTGGACCTGTCCACAGCTCCTCACTGGAGAATCCCAGCGGGGGAGGTGGCTCTTCACCAGGGGTCCCTAGAGCACCTGGACCCGGAGTGGCTTCATCTGACCGTCTGGCACTTGAGCGGGAGCAACTAAGACAGGTGCAGTTTTCCGAAGAGGTCATCAAGGTGGTAGAGGCATCCAGGAGGCAGTCCACCACCCGTATCTACAACGCCTCCTGGGTGGCATTTTCAGACTGGTGCCGGGATAAGGGCCTCTGCCCAACAGCGGCCTCAGTTCCCCAAGTCCTAGACTTCCTCCAGGAGGGTCATCAGAAGGGCCTGGCCACCAGTACCCTTAGACGCCAGGTCTCCGCTCTTTCTACAGTCCTGGGGGGAGTGAACGCTCCTCCCTTGTCCCAACATCCAGTTCTCAGACGGTTCCTCAAGGGGGCGGCGAATCTGAAACCCTCAGTGGTCCATCGATTCCCCTCCTGGGACCTGCCCACGGTCCTCCAGGCCCTGATGGAGGCACCGTTCAAACCCTTGAAGAAGGTTTCCCTTCAGCTACTGACCCTTAAGGTCGTCTTTCTGGACGCCATCACTTCGGCCAGAAGAGTCTTGGAAATCAATGCTCTCTCCAGCAGAGCGGACCTCTGCACCTTCCTAGATAACAGGGTCATCCTCAGACTCGACCCTTCCTTCATGCCCAAGGTCAACTCCCCCTTCCACAGAGGGCTAGAGGTCATTCTACCGGATTTCTGTCCCCATCCCTCCGGGGAGAGGGAGAAATCGTGGCACAAGTTGGACGTTAGAAGAGCCCTGTGCATCTACCTGAAGCGAACGGCGCTTTAGGCGTTCAGAGGCTCTCTTCGTGTCCTTTCAACCATCCTCCCGAGGGGCCAAGGTCTCCCTGGCCACCATCAGCAGATGGATCAGAGCGGCCATCTCACAGGCCTATGAGGCTCGGAGTCTCCAGGTCCCGCAGGGTATCACAGCGCACTCCACCAGAAGTGCAGCCACCTCAGCTGCCTGGTCCACCCAGGCTCCCATAGAGGAGATCTGTCGAGCGGCCGCCTGGGCCTCCCCATCTCCCTTCATTAAACACTACAGATTGGATGCTTATGCCTCCGCGGAGGCTTCTTTTGGCAGAAGGGTTCTGCAGGGAGTCCTGGACTCTCATGGGGGCTCAGGCCCGTCTAATCCCTCCCAGGACATCTAGCTTTGGTATGTCCCATGGTTACTCCTCCCACACCTTCTCTTCGGAAACTGGCAGTTGGACTTACCTGAACTGCATGTTTCGAGGAGAAGTGTGGGAGGAGTCCCTTCCCGCCCGTTAAGGCACCCCGCGCCGGGTGGGGCCTGAGCGCATCCAGATTCAAGCTAACGGTTAGGAAGGATTGGCGTTGGCTGTTCTTCTTATCCTTCTTTTCAGATGCAGTTACAATCCATAGGTTAATCTGGGTAGCCAGAGGAGAGCAGGAGGTGTGGCTTCCAAAAGATTACCTCAGTCTCCAATAGGCAAGAAGGCTTGATTAATACCCATGGTTACTCCTCCCACACTTCTCCTCGAAACATGCAGTTCAGGTAAGTCCAACTGCCATTCTAACCCCTGTGCCATCAGGCCTCAGAATTGGAATGTCAATAAGAGGACTTTGAGCATTTGAATTAATATTTTAAATAAATAGCTGTGTTTTTTTTTTTTCATTTTTGATGCGTTCGGGTCAGTTGACTGCGTCATTCTTAGCAAGATTTTGTAAGTGGTTTACCACTGTCTGCTCCCTAGGGCTGAATGAGAATGACTGACTCAAACCCATTCAGCTGTCTTTATGTCTAAGGTGGGACTAGAGCTCACAGTGTCATGGTTTGTAGCCTGGTGCCTTTTGCCATCACTACACCAAACTGGCTAAATATTTACATTTTGTCCTTTCTAAACGGATATGGTTATTAATGTGACCGCAGGATTAACACACCCTCTCTGATTTGCCATATTGTGTTTGTAAACAATCCTACCTATGTATTTTATAAAGTTGTTGATAAACAAGAAATCTAACATACAGTATCATAAAGGTAGATGAAAGCTTTTGGGGAGGAGGTTTGCAGTCAGAGAAACTGCTTTGATGGAGAGATGCAATTTCTTACAGAGAAAAATCTAGAAATTTACAGAAGGCAAGCCTAAATTTGCCATTTTAAAAAGCATTCTCTTTCCCTTTTCTGAATATTTCTTTCCTAGTCTTGTGATTCAATAATATTAATATTTGACTATAAAACCACCCTGGGGAAAGCAATTTGCTTGTCTTATGACTCCAATCGGTTTTCTTGAAGTCTGGATGTATACACCTATGAGACTTCTTCAGACCATTACTGACTCAATAATCTTACTGATACAGATGGTGCAGCATCAGGAATGCCCACTAGATGATGCAAGTAATCTTTAGCAACTGACTGCTGCTCCTATTCTCCAGGTGAATATCTACCTGGAGGAAAGAGAGGAGAATGAGTTTCACCTTGACTGGCTGGCTGACTTCATGATCCGTTTCCGTAAGGCTGCATCTGGTCCATGAACTATTCTCTATTTTGCATTTTGGTCTTATTAACCAAGCTTCAACCTGGTAGAAAAAAAATAATACAGTTCTCTGTATGCCTGAAAAACTGCCCTTTGATAAATTAGCAGTGGCAAGTGCCCATGGTGCATCTCTGGCTAGAGATGGCTGAATTTTGCCAAATGCATCACCCCCTCACATTTGCAGATTAAGTGTACAATCAGGGAAATTTAAAAGAGCAAAAGAAGGCTTTGAATAAAACCAATTCACGCACATTCTTCATGTATGTTACCCCTTAGTTGTCTTCTAAGTCTGTGAATGTGGCATTTGAACAGCCTGCATCCATTTCACGATTTTTGAATACATATTTGTGAACTTGGGATTGTAGTTTCCACACTTCTGAGATAGGCATTTGCCATCTGATAACTTCTACGCAAACTCTGCAAACTGGAATACATAGACATGCAATACACAACTTAGTTCAGAGTCCAACCTCTGGAATTTCTACAGCTGCTCCTATAAGTATTCACTTCAAGACTGGAAAGTTTCATTCCTTCATCTCAATATTGATGTTTGTTAAGCGTGGGGCCAGTGGTGGGTTTCCAATTTTTTTTACTACCTGTTCGCTCAATTGCTCACTTGTGCAACGCTTCTGTCCGGGCGGATGGGCGGAGCCTCCCACTGCCGCCACTACTGGTTCATCAGATCCAGGCCGAACCGGCAGAAACCTGCCTCTCTGTGGGGCTTAGTGCTTCATGGTCAAATCTGGCACATTTGGCAGATGTGCTAATTTTAACACAAAAACCTTATTTTAAAACAGTTCATGTTAAAAAAAATAGTTTTTTCAAAATAATCATTATGTCTTTGAAAGTCCTAGCCTCTTCCATGTGTGGTACAGGGAGGTCATTCTGCAAATATAATACTCTAGCTTCTATGTATGAACAGCAAGATGGCTGAGTTGGTCATAGTTACCTTTTATGGATGTATGGTGGAATTTAAATATGAAGTAAGTATAATGCATTGTTTTGATTGGAAGAATATGGCTTTAAAAGGTGTTAATTCAAATTCAGCTCACTAAATTTCAAATTATGCAAATCATTTCATTCATCATCAGATTGTTTTCTTAAACCCTCACCCCAAAAAGTTAATTCTGTAGTAGACAGCACAGACAACATAAGTACATTTTGTACAATATGAATCTTGCATGAAATAAATATACTGTAATAGTGTATGCCCACTCACTCCAGTGTATCAGTGAAATGGTAGCATTAAAATTTAATGAATAAAGTAAGAAAAACTCAGTGGGAAAGCACAGGACATTGTTTAATCAGTGACATTTCATTGTGAGTTTCAGGGTTGAGGAGTAGTCTTGCCTGGGATTGTAAAGAGCTTCCCCTGGTTAGTAGTTCACAATACCAGATTGGATGAACTAAAGATCTGTCTCCATATCAGACAACTTTGTATTTTAAGGAAATATTCATTGACTTGTTTAACCTTTTCTGGAACAGAAAGATCTTAATTATGTTTTTCAATCCCTTTTTCAACTACTGTATCTTTTTAAACTAGAACTATAGCTGGTATTTTCAACAAGATGCACACTCACAGCCAGCATGTAGTTAATCTGCTGTTGTTAAAAGAAATCACAAGTGTCTAGTGTAGGTATCTTATCTACCAATGAAAATTCACAAAGGTTGATAAAAAGGTTGGGGAGAATAGCTTCCCCACCTATATAGAGTGCATCGAGGCCCCAGATCTATAGCATCTGTAGAAAACCTATAAAATAATTCTGAAATCTATAAACATTACCAAGAAAGAGAAGGTCACGGCAGCCACATCTTCTCAACCTAAACCAAGTCCTGATAATGCCCAAGAGAAGCAAGTGGCTCAAGATGCAGTGATCTCATGCTCCTATGAACATTGGGATGGATGTTGGCTGTGTGTGCTTAGTTGACTTTGACGGGAAATGAACAGATGCATTCAATTGGTTCAACAATTCAAGCTCACACAGCTAGGATATTAGGAGACAGTCTGGTGGATTCTGGGTGAGTTCATAAGATGAAAAAAGAAGTATCGCTCACATCCCTTTAGCTCTGCAAAACCTCATTGCAATTTTCAGTTGGAAAAAAGGGCCAAAATTAACAAGGAGACTTTTGAGAGTTTGAGAGAAGCTGAAGTATGTGACATAGTCGGTCACTATCGTATCACAGTTAATGTTACAACAATAATGGTAATTATTACCCAAGGATACAGATTATACTGAAAGATTACCATGATTTAAAATATGGACAGTGCCCCATATCAGCACTCTACCCTGAATGGCTCCTATACCTGCCATTTCTCTGAATAACATAAATGTTGTTTAAACCCCAATGCTTAAAAAAAAACCTACTGAAAAGGATTTGCAAGGCTTGATCAGAACACAGTTCTCTTGTTTGGATAGAAGCTGATTATAAATATTTTTCACAGTTGTTGTACAAAGCAGATAATGACTCCTTTCTTAGTTTAATTTAGTGCAAAAAATAATAATGCAATGTGAGTTATTCAGTGCTTTTTTGCATGTCCACACTGCTCCAGTTCCCACTCTTTCTCATCTAACCTAAATGCTGAAATCCAAACAGCTTCCACACAGAATGCTGAGCTTGCTAGGACACAGCTAAACTGGAGCAGACCACAGTTCTATTTTGAGCTTAGTTATACTCACCTCCCTAAAGCCTTCATTCCATTGTTGGAGGTCAAAGAAGTATACCAGGAAGGTATAAAGGTATAAAGACTCCATCTTCCTCTGAATTTATGTGTAATGATAATTAAATACCTTCCCTTGATCTGAATGTTATATGTTTAGAGCTATAAAATTTTGTCCTATAGGACCAGCCAGTGTAATAAAACAGCATGTTATCCCACAGTAATAGAAGTTGATAATAGACATTGTAACTGAAAGTCATAATCTCACAGACTATGATGGAATACATTTTGGGCTGTTCTTAGCCTAGCCATCCTAGGTGACTGCTATGATAGAAAACACAGTCATTGGAGCTCCCAAGACATCCGGCATTCCACTGGAGAATTTTGCAGAAAGGTTGGTAGAAATCTATTTGCAGCTCTTCTCTTGACTTCTAAATTTAAAGGATAGAAACTGGGCTTGGGTAGTCTAGTGAAGAGAAGGACCAGGGGAGACATGCTAGCAGTGTTCCAATACTTGAGGGGCTGTCACAGAGAGGAAGGGGTCAAGCTATTTTTCAAAACACCTGAAGGCCAGAAAAGGAATAATGGATGGAAACTAATCAAGGAGAGATTCAACCTAGAAATAGGGATAACAATCAACCAATGGAACAGCTTGCCTTCAGAAGTTGTTGGAGCTTCATCATTGGAAGCTTTCAAGAAGAGACTGGGCTGCCATCTATCGGAAATGATGTAGGGGCTACTGCTTGGGTGGGGGATTGAACTAGATGAACTACAAGGTCCTTCCCTGTTATTTTGTTATTTTCAGATGTAGATCCATGCCACCTCCAAGCATATCCCCAGGTTCAACTTCACCATGTTTCCTTCTAATTACCGTACTTCTAACCTTAGAATATAATAGGGGGTAGAGAATAAGAGAGGGCCACGATGGCTTCTATTGGTTCAGGAAGAGGTTCTTTCCCATTAATTTTCCTCTCTCTGTTGGAGTTACCTATCCTGTCAAATGATAAAATATGAAAAATCTTCTGACCTCTGAAATGACCTTCAAGAGATTGCAACCTGGACTTCTGGGGACGGAGCCTGTCGCCGAAGAGGGCTCAACGGAGCTCCTCTCAGAGATCTGGTCTGTATATCTAAATAAGATCATAGATATCACCCCTTTTTGGCTAGAAAGGGGCAGGGAGTAGCTCTGTGGCTAGGGTCTATTCGTAATTCACAGCCTTTTTCTTTTTTTTTTGGCTGTGGACGGAGATTAGATCCAGCGTAAGCGGAGCCCTTATCTCCAGCCAGTTCTTCTCTGCTGCTTTTTTTTTGCAGCCCTAGACAGGCGACCCCCCCCCAGGACAAAGCAAAGTTGTTTGAAGCTAGGATTAATACGGGCGGGTCCCACCCCTGTGAGATTTATGCTTTTATTACTATCTTAAACACCAGCCTCATTTGTCCTAGAGGCTTCTTTATTTAAACGGACTTCAAAATGGCGATTTCTCTCCGTTGGTGACTGATAGGGGATGTACTTAGCCGGCTTTACCTTCCCGCAGACCGCTCCTTAACAAAATAATTTTTTTTTTGGAAACAGAGGGGAGCGAGAGCGCTGTTTATTTGTTTATTTATAATGGCACCCAGGTCAAAATCGAAGCGTTTCTCCACGAATGTGCTTAAAGAATCTACGAATGAATTTAAAGAATCTACTATGAAATCGCTGCCCTTGTCTCCTACGCCCTCTACTGGAGAATTCTTAACACAGGAATTTTTCTTTCAAATGCTTAATGACTTTAAACAAGAAATTAAAGAATTTGTATTGGAGCTATATGGTAATTTAAAGTCTAAGATTGCCCAAATGAAGGCGAATACGTTTGTAGCCGTGTCTGCCCTGACAGATTATACCGCTGAAATGGAGAATAAATTGGAAAGTTTGGAGGAGGCTAATTCTAATTTGACTACTAATATCCAAACATTACAACAAAGAATTAGAGATACTCAAGAACAGCTCGTTATGATAAATTTTAACAAGAAGGCATTTGCAATAAGAGTCAGAGGATTGCACGAAAAGGAGCCAGAGAATTTGAAACAGACCTTTGTTGAGGCCTTCAGCCATGCGGTGGGAAGCCCGGGACTTAATTTTGATTGGCAGATTCGGAAAATCTATCGCCAGAATTCGTTGGTAGCGGAACAGCGACAGCTCCCGAGGGACATAATTATATATTTCTCCACAAAAGAATCCAGAAATGCGATCATGCAAAAGTTCTACAATAACAGTTTGCGAGTTGATGGGCAGGATTTGATTGTCTTCAAAGAAATACCATCTCAGATGTTAAAAGCAAGAAGAGACTATACTTTCTTAACTAAAGAGCTTAGAAATCACCAGATTCAATATAAATGGGAGGCCCCAGCCGGCATTATGGTCACATTTGAGAATCAAAGATTTCGTCTCAATTCTGTTTCGGAGGCTCGAGATTTCTACTACAAGACTTTGAAGGCGGGACTTCCTGATTCACTTGGAAAAGAGGAAAGACAAGCCGAAGGAAAAGGCAAGCAGCAGACCACATGGCTGCAAGATGGAGGGGGTAGCTCTCCCTCTGTCGGAGAAGCAGAAAAGCGGAGATCGAGGATTTAGACATTCCAAAATATTCGCCAAAGTTTTGGATTGAATGGGGGTTTGCGATCTCTCTCCGGTAGAAAAAGCGGAACTGGATATTGGTGGCGTGATATTGGGACTGAATTATGTGGATGCTGAATGTATATTTCACTGGGACTTGTATGTCTGAACTTTAATTTAAACTGTCCAGGACTCTAAAGTGAAGAGAGTGGAGATGGTAACTTTACTGAACTTTAGTTGGGGAGGAGGGAGCCGGGTAACGTGGGACAGGAGGAGGGGGAGCGAAAGCCTGATCAGAGTATTTCGAGTTAAAAGGTAAATTGATCTCTGTGTGAATTATTGTTTGAAAATAAGGTTAAGAAAGATTATTTGGAGGGACTATGGGAAATAGTGGTAAACATCAGAGAAGCAAGGTATGAGGGCAAAATGCATGCGGAATGATTTATGTTGTTTAAAAGCAAGGCACGAGGGTAAAATGCATGCGAAATGATTTACGTTGTTTAAATCCTATTAGAAGGGAAAGCTTGATGAGATTTTTTTAAAATAGAAGGCAAATTGATTCTTGTGTAAAGTAAATGTGGAATGATCTATGCTGCTTAATTCTTATTAGAAGGGAAAGTTTGGTGAGATTATTTTGAGCTAGATTGTATACCGATGTTTGCATAAATTTGTATAAATTTTTATTTGAATATAAGGTTAGCTTGATGAGAGTATTTTAAGATAGAATGTAAACTGATTCTTGTGCAAAGTATTATTTGAATATGTGGAATGATTCACGCTGCTTAAATCTTACTAGAAGGGAAAGCTTGGTGAGATTATTTTGAGCTAGATTGTAAACTGATGTCTGCACAAATTTGTATAAATTTTTATATGAAAATAAGGTTAAGGAAGATGAACTGGAGAGTCTACAGGAGGTTGGGGTAAATAACAAAGAAGCAAGAGACGAGAATAGAATACATATAGAATGATTTATACTGCCTAAACATAAATAAAGATGGGGGGCTGAGCTTAATACAAAGAGTTCTTTTTTTCTTTTTTTCCTTTTTTTCTTTTCTTTTCTTTTTCTTTTTATAATTTGTAATTTCTTTTTATCTAATTTTTTTTATATATATTACTTTTATTTTGAATTCATACGATCATAAGATACTTTAGAAGGGGTTTAACAGAGGGCAGTGCCAGGTGTGGGCCCTGGGAAGTCGGGGGGGACTAGGGATGGGGATTTACGGGGGGTGGGTGGGTGGGTGCTCATATAGTTTCAATAAGAAGAAGAATGCACTTGTATACGGTTGTTCTTTTTTTTTTTTCTTTTCTTTCTTTATATTTTTTCCTTGGTTTATTTTATTTTTTTATTTCTTTATTTTTTATCATATTATAGCTCAATAAGAGTTGAATAAAGGAACACACCAAGGGGAGAGGTAGAGGGAAAGAAGAGGGAGGAGTAAGGAAGGAGTAAGGGGAATGTAAGGAGGGCGTAAGGGGAATGCTAGGAGAGGGGAGAAAGGAAGGTTTGAGGGGAAAGGGAAGTAGGGAAGGGGAGTGTTAGAGGGAGGAAAGGAAAGTTGGAGGGGAAAGATGGGGTGTATGGAGGATGGAAGTGTCAGGTGGGGTTGTGAATGATGATGAGTTGTGTTTTCTTTTTTATTTTATTTTATTTCTTTTCTTATAGCAAATATCCAGTATATAAGTGACTGTAAAATGGAATGTGAAAATGAATAAAATATATATTTAACAAAGAGATTGCAACCTGTAAATTCAGTCTTCAGCTATCTGGATGTAAGCCCACAGAACAATTAGTTCTGTGTTAACTGATTTGGTTACTGAGAATAAGAGTTCTCATTTATTTTACCCCAACAGATGAAACCTTTCATTTTGCTTAGCTCCTAAATGCTGATTGTAAATAAATCTGCAAAGAACCATGTTTTGACATTGGAGAGCACTATATAAAACTACATAAAAAGAAAGCAAAGGAATAGAGATATAAGAGAAAAGTCATCTTGGATTGTTTTGACAATGGGAAATTCTTTTATTTGTAATAACGATTACAAACTTCATCTTTTGGTTGAAATGTTTCAAAAACTGATAGCAAGTAGTATTCATATAGAAGACCTTCCAAAGGGTCTCAATCCAAAACTAATTCTGGAATCTGCATAGTAGCAATAAGGGGATTTATTTATTTATTCATATCCCTCCTTTATTATTTTTACAAATAACTCAAAGTGGCAAACATATCCAACCCACCTTCCTCCTCCTATTTTCCTCACAACAACAACAGCCCTATGTGGTAAGTAGGGCTGAGAGAGAATGGCTGGCCCAAAGTCATCCAGCTGACTTTCATGGCTAAGGCAGAACTTGAACTCACCGCCTCCTGTTTTCTAGCCTGGAATCTTAACCATTAGACCAAACTGGCTCTAGTAACTCATCTTATAAGGGGATGACTCCCAGATGGTACTACTTCGTAAGAGCAAGAGAGCACTGCAGTTTTTGGAGTTTTCCAATTGCAATCAAACAAAAAGCAGTTCCATTAGAGATATTAATCACATGGGCAGCCCAGGAAAGTGTCAGCCCACGTCTGTTGCAGTCTGAGGGAAGAGGAAGCAACAGATGGAGCTCCCTGTCCTGGAGGTTGGACTCGCTCCACTCATTCAAAATCCATTATGCAGGAACCACACCTGGTCAAGCATAGAGCCCAGCACCACCGTCACGTGAGGTGATATTTTAGAGCTTTTGTGGTTTCTAGGGAAAGCAAGAGAAAGGCAATATTGAAACAAGATAAGTTACAAAAGGCAAGGTGTGCAGAAACAAGGCTCCCCCTATCTAGTAGGCCATAAGATAAAGGCTGCTAAAGTATTTGACCTCCTACGCCATGTGCAAATGGAATACCAATTATTAGCTTTTGGAGTAGTCTCAGGCGTTTATTATGCCCTCCTGTCCCCCAACTCAGTCTTTCCCATTCTGTTTCACAATTTCAGATTTTTAATAACACCTTGTTATAAAATCATTATCGAATTCTCTGTTCTGTGAAAGATCAAACAGAGGCTAGCAATCCCCTACGAAGCATAGCTTTAAAGGAGCCCGTTTAAAGTTAAAATATTAAGATGATTGCTTTGGAAAAGAAACCTGAAGGATTCAGAGTGGGTAACACAGTTCAGTTCTACAATTTAATATTTTGATTTAATTATTTGAGAAGATCTATCTGGGGAGAGCAGAACAACAGAAGCAACCTTATCAAAGGAGGAGCACAGTGATCAATGAACAAACAAACCCTGCCTCTCCCTACGCCTTCTAATGGTCCTGTAATTAATATTATCCAATGAAATGATTGACCAGACAGAATAGAAGTTCTGAAGTTTAAACATACCATGTTTTCCTGAAAATAAGACAGGGTCTTATTTTCTTTGATCTCCGAAATAAGCCTTTGGCCTTATTTTTTTGGGAGGTCTTATTATTTTTGAGGTATAGGAGGCAGCAAGTGTGGTCACCTCATGATGGCTGCTGTGTTGCAATATTTTTGGGGAGGGCTTATTTTCAGGGGAGGGCTTATTTTCAGAGAAATAGGGTATGTAATAGTCTATTTAATGGTACAATGCATTTTAACCACAACTGAAAAATCAGAAATTAGTATCAGTGCTTATATATACTCAGAAACCTTTTAAAATAAAATTTGGCACCACTCTAAAAAGTTTTTCTGCTATCTTCATAGTCTTTTTCCATCTCTATTAGGGCCAATGAAGAACATAGAGACTGTGTTTGATACAGGGACTTGTAGTTAGCTACCCTTTCCTTATGGCCTAAGCAGAAATATCATTTCTCCATCATTTATAACTCTACTTTGGTATAGAAGAATATTCAACCTTGAAAATTTCCATAGAAATAGCCCAAACAGAAATGCAGCCCCCTTTTTTTACTGCTTGTGATGTATGGAACTTACAAAACTATGAAATAACCTACCAGTAGTTAAATATATGTTTATTACGCTAGTGAAAGAAGGGAAAGGAAACTCCTAGGGGTGGCTGTCCTTTTTATTTGTTCAGGATATCATCTCCAAAGTAGCAATAAAGTCCTACTTTAAATAAAGAGATTAATTTAGGTGATAGCAGCAAGTAATTCATATGAATAATATTCTCATGTTTCAGCTTTATATACAAACACAGGAGTTAGTAACTTTGCAGTGTCTTAATGCAGCTTTGAAACACTTACATATACATAGTTTACTCAAAATAAAACATTCCCTAAGTGTAATAGTTTCAAATAACTACTTACTAATATGCTGGTATTGTGGGATAACATACCACTGATCTAGCAACAAGGGCCAAGGTGGCGCAGTGGTTAAATGCAGCACTGCAGGCTACTGCTAGATCAGCAGGTCAGCGGTTCAAATCTCACCGGCTCAGGGTTGACTCAGCCTTCCATCCTTCCGAGGTGGGTAAAATGAGGACCCAGATTGTTGGGGGCAATATGCTGACTCTGTAAACCGCTTAGAGAGGCCTGAAAGGCCTATGAAGCGGTATATAAGTCTACTGCTATATTGCTATTGCAACATTACACTCCAAGTGAATTTATATAGAAATGAATTGCGTAAATCTGGATTCTGAAACAAGATGTGTGCAGATCACACCACCCCCATAACATAAGAACTATGTTCTCTGAGTTTCAATCTCTCCCCACTCACCTGTGTACTGCCAATAGTTACAATTTGGGATAATATTCAGCAGCCTGAATAGGCTCTCAATAAGGATGTTCAAAATAACATGTTAAATGCTTTGACTGATCTTATTATTCCATGGTGTAAAATTCATTGGAAGCATGAAACTGCTGCAGTTATGGAGACAATGAACCTGTTGATATTGGATTAAGTTGTTGGAATCCTAAGATGATCTGAACCTAGCCCTTTTTAAAAAATAAATCCATGCTCTTTTAAGCCATTTCTCTCCCCACTTTCTATCCTAGTCTTCAAACTGATCCCTGATATAGTCCAGGCATTCTCTCTATCTCTTCCTTCCTCCCTCCCTGAATGACTCTCTAGTAATCTTGCCAACCAAAGGCAAGAGTCAGCTTACAACCTGTTAACTGTTTCATATCCCTAAAGAGAGGGGCCATTCTTTTCCCTGAGATGATCCAGGTTTGTGAATTTGTATAAAAATGGACATGAACACAGAAAATGAGTACAAAAAATGGGGATAGTAGGACAGGGCGGTAGGCATGCTGGTATGCTTATGCATGAACCCTTTAAGGGACCTCTTAGGAATGGGGTGAGGAGGTCCATGGTAGACAATTTAAGGTTGAAGCTATGGGGATTTGAGGATGTAACAACGGAGTCAGGTAGAGCATTCCAGGCATTGACCACTCCGTTGCTGAAGTTGTATTTTCTGCAATCGAGTTTGGAGCAGTTTACTTTGAGTTTGTATCTATTGTTTGCATTTGTATTATTGAAGCTGAAGAAATCGTTGACAGGTAAGATATTGTAGCAGACAATTTTGTGTACTGTGTTTAGATCATACCGCAGCCGGCGCAGTTCCAGATGGTCAAAGCCCAAAATTTCAAGTCAATTGTACAGCTTCTCTTATTCCAGTAGGTCAGTGGGGACAATGAGGGCAAAGCAAAAACTTACATAATCATATGGTAAACTTCTGCATGTGGGAAAGGCTGAAAAGAAGAATGACCTGAGAACTAATTCTCATATTTTCTCACAGTTCTCACAGTTGTGGGTGGTTTATTCCTGTACTTTCAACAGAGCAGCCACTCCTTCCTGCTTCTGTATTTGATTATGTGCCATCAAGTCAGTGTCACTCTTAGCAACCACATAGACAGATTTTTTTCCATGACAAATTATCCCTAAACTGCTGCTCTTTACTTTCACTTTTCTCAGCACTAGAGTCTTCTCCAGAGAGCTAAGTCTGCACATAATGTTTTTGAGCTGTTCACAGTATTCTCAGGCGTCTTCTCCAGCACCAAAGTCCGAAAGTATCACTACTCTTTCTACCTTGCTTCCTCAATTTTCACTTCTACAGAGTGTACCAAGAAAAATCATTGCTTTCAAGATTCCAATCTTCGTAGCTTTAGACATATTGTTCCATCTGAATATGTTCCCCAAGATCTTCATTGCCACCAGTCTGTGGCATATTTCTTAACAGGTGGTTCTATATTTACTAGGAGGAAATGGCCACTAAATGATTGAGAGTGGCGCTGATTAGGGTGTTTGGTTTTTTTTTTGAAAGTGTTAATGGTGCCTAAAAAAATAAATAGAGAATTTGTCCAATTAACTATAATACTGGGCATTTTGTGATTGCTTTGTAAATATTTCTGTAGAGATTTTGAACCAAGTGAGTTTTTCATCATTCTGCCTCAGAAAAAGCCCTCAGCAGACTATAATTGCCCAGGCATTTTCCCATGGACAGCCATCTATCTCTGAAATATGTTCTTTTCATACTGTGTTTATAGCATTTAAATATGAAGCCACTTTTAAATGCTTTAAAAATGAGCTTGCCTGTAGGCTTCTCCATAAAGCATTTAAATGGCTCAGTGAACATACCCTCCCTTCTCTATCCAGAGGGAGAAAAATGAAATTATATGTTGGGACAATTAAGACATTTAGGTTAAAATTCTAAATTAGGCCTTTGATACTAATGGGAAAGGATCCAAAGGAAAATAGATGGGGGAAAGTATTTAAGCAGCAGCTCAACAAAAAGGGGCACCTGTTCTACCTTATTTGGGCTCAATAATGGACAATATTTGTAACTCAGGGTTGAAATGAGAACTGCTAGTCACTGATGATGTTACCTAGTTTGGGTAATGAAACGTCTGCAAGAAAACAATCAAACTTAGAGTGTTCCAAGGAAATTGGTTTTTCCAGTTGCAATGTATGCTGTGAAAGTTGGACCCTAAGAAAGGCTGAGCACCAAAGAATTGAGGCCTTTGAACTATGGTACTGGAGAAGATTCCTGCAAGTCACTTGGACTGCAAGGTGATCACACTAGTCAGTCCTAGAGGAGATCTTTAGAAGGCCAGATCCTGAAGATGAAACTCAAATACTTTGGCCACCTAATGAGAAGGAAGGACTCACTGGAGAAGAGCCTAATGCTGGGAAAGATTGAGGGCAAAAGAAGAAGGGGACGACAGAGAATGAGGTGGCTGGATGGAGTCACTGAAGCAGTAGGTGTGAGCTTAAATGGACTCCAGGAGATGGTAGAGGACAGAAAGGCCCGGAGGAACATGGGGTTGCGATGGGTCGGACATGACTTTGCAACTAACAACAAGAAGGATCTCTTCTTTGGGCGCCAGAACTAAATAGGTTTCATCCTGTTTAGGATTTGAATGGGAAACTGTTATATAATTCTGGAGCTGAAAAAAAGCATATTGGGATGAAAGTAATGCCAAACCATTTGTTGTCAAAATAGTCTTGTTGATTTGTCTCTTAAATCATAGGACATGGTAACTTTTAAACAAAGTCTCTCTCTTTTGTTATTGTTATGATAATGTAACAGCTGCAGCCTCAGATCTCATCTTTGTACCTGCTTTCCCAAAAGCCGGATTCCTTCTTGCTCTCTTAAAGTCACCACTCCTTCTGCATCTGGAAAATATTACATTGGGGAAGGAAGCTAGCATTAGGGAATTAGCTGTGTTTGATAAACGTAGATGGGGCTAACTGCTCCACGTACTGACAAGGATGATCTTAAAACCACCAGAAATGGTCACCTCAGGAAACAGAACACCCATCGGGCCTATTGCCATTGAAATGCTGAGCACGGTTTTCTGGTTGCTATGGTGACGCATTAAGAGCCTGTATTTAGCCAATAACTTTAATATCCAAGATGAAGGCTCATGGTGGAGAGCTGTCATTACTACCTTGGACGCAGGAAGCCAGCATTTGTATCATCTGATAATAAGCTATAAAAACTTGAATTAGGGAATGGCAACCCTGGATGTTAATTGCTCCGTGTTAGCAACACAGCTATTTATCAATAACCACTTAAGAGCACAGCTTTCAGTTTAACTCAGACTATAGCTAATTGCCCCCTGTCTAAACGAGACTGCAAAACAAGAACAGCTTGTTATGGGAGGGCTGAGCAGAAACCAACATGAGAGTTTGCATCTGTAATAAGGAAGGGAGAAAAGCTTCCCCCAATTTCAGACATTTTAGTTACAAAGGTCTAAAGAGAGAGGCAAAAATCAAACCCTCAGTCAGAAATGAAAATGTTAGCCAGCACAGCTTCCTGGGATGCAATAAAAAAAGAAGGAAATCACACTTGCCCCCAAATCCTTCTCTGCATAATACTTTCTTTCATGATTCTATTCCACAATTTCTTTGATATTAGTGTAACTCTTGTCCTGCAGTGAATTGTCCTGCAGCGAGTTGAAGATGGCAAGTTGGCCGTGGCGAGTTGGCACGGCAAATTGTCATAGACCCATCTAGACTGCCAGAATTGCTAGGGTAACAGGGATGTCTCTCATCCTGATTGTTTCTGAGCTCTAGATTTGGGATGAGTAGGGAGTAACTGTTCTACCCGCAAAATTATTGTGATTGCTGTTTTCTCTGAACACAATTAAGCCTTCCCAATCAAACAGATTTCTTATAATTCCTCTGTATTGCACATAAGGTTAAGAATATATATAAACCATAAACAAAATATGTATCTTTTGATCCTCATAACCATCCTAAGCCACTTTCCTTGAAAAGGGTATTAATTCCATTCACAAAAGCCTTATGGGATAGCCAGCTTTTCCCTGCCTGTCAGCCAACAAACCACCAGACCATGAAATCAACTCCACAAGAAGGCTGAAACTATGTTTATTGAGATTGGCTATAACAACAGGATCTTGCAAGTCTGATTGTCCTGTATCCGCCACCTCCCTCTTACAGTTCAACGAATTAGGAAGGAGTCGGCCTGAGCCTCTTCTGAACATCATCTGAATGTTCTGATTTTAAAAATGCTATAGTCTCTTTTGCCTAGGCAATTGAGCCTGAATATCTTCAAGGTCATCTTTGTTACTCAAAACACCAGTCTCCAAAACACTAATAACGATGAATCAGCTTTATCACTTGGGGAAGGCAATTCCAGAGAAGGACTTATCCTTCAGTCCCTCATAACAACAGAGGTGGTTCCCATAATGTACCTTGCCTCCTGGATCGCACTGAACAGACAGACTCAAAGCAGATATACTTGAAGTACCCAGCCCTCTGCCATAAATGCCTTAAACATTCCTATCAGCACTTCAAAGCTTACCAGTAAGGTTGATACCATTTTGTATCGGCAGAATTATTATGTGAACAATTGATTTATTTTGGCCTTTGTTCTAACCATCAAAAGAACACATGAAAGTGAAAATCAAGGAATTCCTTCCAGCTGCACACCTGTTTTTCTTTTTAAAGTTCCACTTAATCTAGAGTGGAAAATTGCCTGTGGTACTGTTCTGTTAAAACTACACATAATCTTGATAATAGCATTGAAGAAGTACCATATCAGTAGTAGTTCTGGGATAAGTTTAAAACTTTCCACTAGGATTTATTCCTTTAAATTGAAGCTGAAAAGTATCTGAAATGTTCTTCATTTTCTCTCTGTCCGATTCTCTTCCAGGTTCTCAAACCATTTACATTTTAGAATTAAGGAAGAGAAAATTAAGCTCTGAAGTAATTCAAGGCCCTCTCTAGCAAGGGACACAGTTAGAAACAAGAACAACAACAACAACAAAAGATTGAAGCAGAAAACAAGATTTGTAGAAGGAATCTCATCATTTTAAATATCTACCTGTCTCTTCACATCAATATAATTTATGTCCTTGCCATAGAATAAGAGCAAAGCCGCATCTCTTGCTCACCTGTGGTGTCTCTTCAGTTCAATCTTGAAATCCTTAGGGAGTCTTAAATTTTGTTTCTTTCATGCAAGGTTGATCGCCGCATCTTATTTTGTCTCTAACAAAATGCTTCCATGTAGAATCCCAAGTTCAGTAAGTCACTACATGGATCAACGTCAAAGCTCAGGGGCAGAGTTTATCACAATCCCCAACTCCTCCCCAATGGCAGAAGTGTAGCAACAAGCCTTTCATCATTTGCACTCATAGCAGCTTTTGCTCTGTCAATCCCAATGTCCAGTCATGATTCAGGTTGTCTTTGGAGAAGCTGGAGCATGGGAGAAAAAAATGGCAAGGTGAGGGATGTTGCAGTGAGGCCTAGCTTCTACATGTGTCAAGAGCAAAACCAATGTCCAAGATTTCTAGAAAACCAGCAAGATGGAATGGCTAGGATAGACTAGGAGGCTTTTTACATGTGATTTTAAACACATTTTCACACCTTTTCAAATATGCCTATCATATTTATGGTAGTTTCTGCTCACTCAGCTACTGAAGCTGACTCACCACCAGGAACAATGGGCTGATATTTCATTTTGCAAATTTTGATCTGAAGAAGGTCAGGCTTATAGCAGCATACTGTATGGAGGTGGGGTTGTGGAGAAAGAGACATGGTACCCTTGTTGGTTGCCAAGGAAACTGTAGACTTGAAGTAACAGCTAAACTAAAATAGAAGAGGGGGAGTGTCTCCAAATATAAGATCCATTGGCTCACAGAGATTTGCTAAGTTGCCTGCTATCTTATATTGCAGAATTTAAAGAATTATATTAACAAAAAGAAATCTTGAGTAGTTCTAATCAGTACATCAAAGTGCTTAAGGTGAGGCATTGCACCAGGAAGATCCAGGCTGAAGTACCCATCAAGCAATTGGTTCAATATCTTACCTTGAACCCCCAGTGAAAAGGCAGGATACTAATTCAGTAAAGTAATAAATAATATATGACTTTGCCTTAGATTTGCATTACTAGAATTCTAGCTGCTGTCTTAGCATCTAAGTTCACGAATCTGAAACATAACATTTGTTGGTGGAAAGGAGAAAGTTTTTTTCTGTTTTACTCCTATACAATATAGCTACTTAATGCTTTTGAACTATTTCCCCCTTTTCTAATTCAGCTTTTTAATTCCTGCCTCTGTAACATACTGATAGAAAAAGGGTTGATTCCAATCAATACTGGAGTTATATGGATTAGACTTAAGGTATTCAATTGGCAAGCAATGAAAAAGGAAAGGAACCACATGTTTTGCAGCCACTAGTTCATCCTTGTCATCCTCTCACTGTTACTGAATTCTCCTTCTGGGATCTACAGTTCAGCAACATCTGAGAACTACATAGTCCCTACCTTGACCGGCACTGATTCCTGCTTTGAAGTGATGGAGACAAACTTTTATGAGTGGCTTTTATGAATGCCACTGAAATAAATCCCTATCATTGCAGCGTGGTATTAAAGATGTGCACATATATACCATACACACGTATCACTGTGATATTGACTTGCAATGATATCAGAGAATTAAGTCTGGCATTATCCAGAATACCAGTCGGAAGTTGCATTCTTGCACAATGTTTCCCTATTTCTCTCATCCCTTTTCCAACAGCCCATCACCGATATGCTTCTCATTCAGTGTCAATGTTACCTACAATGGTCCACTTTCAGTGCCTGGAGCAGAGTAGGAAAAGAAGCCATCAGTACTATCAGCATAGAGACTATGAGCAGATAAGTTGAAGCCCAAATTCAAACCTTCCCACTGATCCCAAAGCCACTACTAGAGGAGTCCACTTCTACCTGCTGTACTGAGCTGTGAAAGAAGAAGAAATTGGCTAAGGCAATCCATCGGAGGTTTCCATGCCTCTGGCATCTCATTTGGAAGATGAAATAGGACGTGCTGACATGACTCTGTAGTTGCCTCACGCTTGCTTCAGGCAGGCCTTTATAGAACCATACAATCATAGGAGGAGAGCAACAACATATCTTTTTGTTCGTTGAAAGGTGAGGGAAAACCTTGCCATGGTTCTCTCGCTAGAGAACTAAAAGGGGAGGCAGCTGGAGATGTCCAGATTGAGATGCGGAAGAAAAATATTGCCATGCAGGAACTGCTCCCCACTCAACAGCACTGAC
Source organism: Thamnophis elegans (assembly GCF_009769535.1). Lineage (NCBI taxonomy): Eukaryota > Metazoa > Chordata > Lepidosauria > Squamata > Natricidae > Thamnophis > Thamnophis elegans. Next base: position 57,082,415 of record NC_045542.1, read on the forward strand.
CCCCTGGGGAAACCCTTAGGAACAAATGTGCTGGCCAGTTTGTTCAGTTTCCTACGTATAGTTTTTGACTTATTGAGATCATGGGCAGTTGTATTTATAGCATTAAAGAATAGCCCAAAACTTCTATCCCTTCATCTTCTGCTAAATCAAAGGTAGTCCGTGCCCTTACAGACACATACATCTGCTTTATGATCTTACAGAAGAGCATTAAAAATCCTTCAAAAATGGTCCCCTCTTTTTTGCATTTGAGATATTTAGCACTTTTTCAAAATGAGTTGCAAACTGTGGGGTGAAAAATATACATGGTGTTTCCGTGCTATCCTGAAACAGAAAGCAAGACAAAAATACATTAACACTAACGAAGGGCTGCTTTTAAATGTCTATGGAGATTCTCAGTCGTCCAGGTCACGGTGGCCCCAAAAGTGTTGTTCAAAAGGCAACTGTTTTTTTTTCTTTCTTTTTTTTTTCCTTGGAAATGTTTTGCTTCTCATCCAAGAAGCTTCTTCAGTTCGGTTCAGTTCAGAACCGAAGAAGCTTCTTGGATGAGAAGCGAAATGTTTTCAAGGAAAAAACCAAGAAAGTCCAGTTGCCTTTTTGAACAGCATCTTTGGGGCTGTTTTTAAATTATAAGATAAATCTGCAAACAAAGAAAGCAAGTTCGTTTTGCCTTAAGATTGGGGGTACTGCAGGGGTGGGTTGCTGCCGGCGTTGCTACCGGCATGCATGCACAGATGGCTATAAATGAAAAAATTACTAAAAATCACTACAAAACACATGGGAACTGGTTCGGGGGTGTGGCCAGCCTGGGTTGCTGCCAGTTCTGCTCCCCAGGCCAAAATACCACTATCGGTTCACCCACGCCAGTATAAACCGGTAGCAACCCATCTCTGGTATTCTAGTTGCATATCTAGCAAACGCATAGACTAGAATCGTAGACACTGAATGAATTCCATAATTTATAACTCAACTCAATGTATAATGCTATTCAGTAGGTTCAGTGCCAGGTAACTCTCATACTCTCTTTTAATATAACTGCAGATAAATATTTAGCGTATAGTGTTAAAAATAAAACCTGAAATTTTACATAAGGGTAGCTAAAATAGACTTCTGGATCCTGAACAAACTATGAAAATATGCACAATTTTGAAACAAAAGCTGGACTTAATATTTTTTAAAGAAGCAATAAAGATCTAACCAGAGAAGCAGTTCAAAGCATCCAATTCAGAGCAGGATCTAAAGCATAGCCATAATTGCATAATTTTATCCCTGCAGTTGATTCGATTGGAATTACCCTACAAGTGATATTTGCAGTGGGAGGAAAACTCCCCACCAGTGTCAAGGTTAATAACGGATGTAAGGACCTAAGCTTTTTTTCCCTTTGGCAAGGAAAAAGATTGATGTCTCCTCTATGCTGGGGTTCCAACTCTCCTTGACCACAGGAATAGTGTCAAGTGAAACTGAGTTGTCAACGGGCAAAAGTAACCCTTTTTACACAAGACTCTAAGAGGGGATTACACAAGGGTAAGGCAATAAAATGGCTAATTGTTGTAGTTTAGAGTGTGTTCTTGCCAGAATCAGAAGCAGTAAGTCTTTGGATGTTAATTGCTGAGGAACAGCAGAGAAAGAGGCAGTATAAGACTCAAAAGAAAACATTTTGTCAGAAAGATGACAGCGACAAAAATCTGACACTTGTCCAAAACCCAAACTAGCAACTATGCAGAATTCAAGAGTTTCCCCCAGGCACAGAAAGACATTGCAAATAACAGTGTACTTCAGTTTATACAATAAATCTGATTTATTGTGATTAGCATTCCATTTGTTTGTGGACTGAAACCAATTTTTAAAGACATGACAATAGTATATCCAATACAAAACAGCAATCAACTTGTGTAGGAAGCCTGAAATGATTAGCAGTGACTTCTACAAGCCAGAAGTACTGCATTCTTCTGTTATTGTTATGATTACAAATCTTTTTTGGAAATGGCTGAAGTTTGGTCTCATAGGAGGAAAGCAGTGTTCCTTCCTCAGAAGAACAATTAATATTTCTAACCATTGGTGGTATAAGTTCTATCCTCCGTGTTGTATATAATGAGTATTCTAATGGTATATGAGATACAGACTCAACTACTGAATAGGAACATATAGGGATGGTTTTCATTGGGATGTTGATGTATTTGGGTCAAATACAATTGGGTAAAAAAAAAATCTATCTGAAATGTGTGAAATGTTTTTTAAAGCAATTGGGAATGGTTAAGGTGGGGGAGAAGGTGCATTGAGGTACAATGCAAATGCAAAAACAGAACTCTTGTTCTGTTTTAAGATCTTGATCCCAAATCCTCTGCTTGAGATCAGCTATGATTTTGTAAGAGTTGAGGGCAACCAGTTATGGGAAAGAAAAACACACAATAAGCCAAACAAAGACTTATTTGTTTTAAGGGAGGTTCAGATATATCAAATAAGGTAAGCTAAACCAAGGATATTCCCCTCAAAATTTATTTTAGCCAGTATCTGAGGTAGCATAGCCTCAAATAGGCCTTAGAGAGATGCAGCTTAATTGTAATGGAATAAGAGAGCTAAGTAGAGCATAAGGAATTCAGATAATAGCCTTTAAGAATTTAGATTGGATAATTTCTAAAATGGAACTGTCCCAACAGTCTATATCTGCATTCCATATAGCACCACACCCAAGATTTCAGCCTCAAATATTTTTAATAGCTGCTGGTCTATAATTTCTGCTATGTTAATGTTATTAATAATTGCAAATGATTCTTATAAGAGCTTCCTTGCTTGCTTGATCCAGTAAGTAGAGGGCTGAAAATTAATTCCTAAATAATTAAAAATCACAATCCGCTTAATAGATCATCATCTTGCATTGATCTTCCAGCTAAGTGGGACATGAAGCAATTTCTGGAATATTAGAACATTTGCTTTAGACTAATTAATCTTCAGATGTTCCTTAAGACAATAAGAAATTAATGGCAGAAGCTTTGCTAACCTCATCCTTGTGTATAGTACCTTCCAATTTTCAAGAGGTATTTCACATGATTTCACATTATTTTTCTGGGCTAAATACAACAAAATATATTTGAAACAATAGACTCTACTGACCTATTTAAAATACATGATGACTCAACTGTTTCACGTTTAATGCCTTGCAGCTCACAAAAATGTGCAAAATGATCTCACTACTAATCAGAACAGACTAAGAAATAGAATTTTCATCTGGGATGTAGATCCAATAAGGAATTATGATCAGATCAGATCAAACTGTGGCTGGTGGTTTACATAATAATGTATTTCCTATCTTTCCCTACGCTTTATTTTGATTTGAGAAAAGGCGTGCACTGAAATGAATGTCATTGTCCAAGTATTAAGATTTCAGTTTAATATTATATTAATATGAGCATTCTCTATTGATGTCCAGGTGGAAAACATATGATTGATAGGTATTTGGATTGTCAAGATCAGGAGCAATTATAGAGAAATCTGAAAGGGTTGTTCTCATTCTTTCAAAATGATATTTATAAGCTATGCCTGCTGCTCTAATCAGTAACCTGACTGCAGGCTTTGATATGAATTTGTAGGACAAATACCTCTCACAAATTTCCCATTTGTTTAACAGTTTCACTGAGGCACAGGTTGTTGGGGTTTTTTGGTATCAAAGGCAGCAGTTTTTGTTTTTATTTTGGTATCAAACTTAAAAAGAAGCAGCAGAGTATTTCACTGGATATTGCAGCACATTAGAAGTTTAGTGAGATACCGTAATGATGTAGAACTATGATGGGGGGGGGGGCAGTTGGTTTTGAAAGAAGAAAAAGCATTTCATCAATATACTTCCTTTCAAGTGAGTAACTATTAGACTGTCTTTGGTTTTCCAGAATTAGTGTTTGTCTCCTAGTATCTTCTCAATATACAGTAACTTAGCCCTCTAAATATTTTATGGCTAAATTAACAGGTTTTTACCATTGTTTTTCAGATCCCTTAGAAGGTAAATACAGAGGATGTGTTTTCCCTTTATTTTAATCTTTTTTAAATTTTTAAGATTTCTGTTTTAATATTTTAGCTATTTTTTTTAACTTGTTTTAGAACCTGTACGCCACGCAGACTGAATCACATTGTTTTGGAGATAGGTGGCATAAAAGTTGAATTAATTAATTAATTAATTAACTTATCCTGACCAGTGCCATATTTTCTTTTACAAGATCAAATCTTAAGCAATGTTAGATGGCTCAATCTGATGGAATTTTTGGAAAAGTATTCTAATTGACTATTGATAGATTCCTGATGTATAGCATCCAATATTTCTGCTTAAATTACCAAGCATATACGATGACTAAAAGCTGAAAAAGAAACACTGGTGTTTATTCCCTGGCCTAAGCTAACATGTATAGGCTTTTATAATTATTCTAAAATGATTAGTCATCATCATTTGAAGCAAGGGGCAGCTGTGTATGCCATGAACAGCAATCAAAGTCCTAATCCTTTATATGGATATGCAATGTATCTGTTCTACCTTAAAAGTGGGAGGGGCTTCATTGACTTGATCATGCCTGCCATTTGATGATGACAATTCACCCTCCCCCAAGAAGTCCTGCTTGCAAGCGGAAGTCCAGAGAAATGAAACATATTAGTTCTAGTGCAGCTGTTCTCTCTGTCCCTCTTTAGCCAATTGCCTGTAGGAAGAAGGAGATGATGAATCCCAATGGAAATTTTGCTTAATTTGGAACAAAACATTCTTTTTTTTCTTGGAAATTCTCTTTTCCAAGTCTTAAATGCACTTGAAACTGGAGAGCAAACCTAGTTTGCTAGGTTGCCTAGTAACTAAGGGGCACACAAGAAGACTGCTTATTTACTTGATCTTACATCAGTGTTAACGTGAACCAGACAGAATGTATTGTACAGAGCATGTTGCCCATCTTTACCAACTCTGAGACTTCATTTTATTATTTCCTTGCTGTGAAGCTTGTGGCATGGCTGAACCAACAAAAAGAGCCAAGCTCTTAACTGATTGCATTCAATCTGCACATTACATTAATTCTTCTTTTCAAATTTTAGTCAGTTCCTGTGAGCTACATCTTTATCACATGCATAGAGTCCTTGTTAATAAAATATGTTCATCTGAAAAAGTACAACCAGACTTTTCTGCTATTTGGTGTCATAAGCAAGGCTCTCCCCCCTACAATGTCTTCTAACAGGGAAACCCAAAGATTGGTTCAGGGAGAATCCCTAGTGAAAGCTTTGTCTGGAAACATCTCAAGCCTCTTTATATTAAAGTCTACTCTGCAAGAAAATTTGACCAAATCCCCTAGGAAGCTAAGTTAGAATTTGATATGAGTATGGGGAGTATGGGTAGAGATGCGGTGGCTCAGTGGCTAAGATCCTGAGCTTGTCAATCAAAAAGGTCGGCAGTTCAGCGGTTCGAATCACTAGCGTCGTGAAACAGAGTGAGCTCCCGTTACTTGTCCCAGCTTCTGCCAACCTAGCAGTTCGAAAGCACATAAAAAATACAAGTAGAAAAATAGGGACATAGCGTTCCATGCGCCTTCAGTTTTTAGTCAAGCCAGCCACATGACCATGGAGACATCTTCAGACAGTGATGGCTCTTCAGTTTTGAAAAGGAGATGAACACCACCCCCTAGAGTCGGGAACAACTAGCACATATGTGCAAGGGGAACCTTTACCTATGGGGATATAAGTATGTGCAAACCAGGAAGAGCATGAAATATTTTTGTTGTTTTTAGACATTTCTTTGTAATATGCCCAGATGGCATATCAACAAAGATTTTGACATCTGGCTATTTTCTAGAAGCTTCACTTTATTCATAGACAGTCCTAACTGAGTGGATCCATTTCCCTTCTTGTAATTCTTAAAGGAGCTATCCTTTTGCAAAGAAAGATGACCATATTTAATTAAAGCATTAGACAAATTTCATGGTTTCATTCTGTACATTGAGGGAAATCATGAGAAGAGGCTGAGTGTCGTAAAGACACCATTTAAGATGCAAAGCCATAGCTATCTGACCTCCAGATTCAGGGCAAATGTTATGGTACAGTTGCCCCTTTCTGGATAGCATTGATTGACGGCAGCCTTGTTTGGTACAGTTGCCCCTTTCTGGATAGCATTGATTGACGGCAGCCTTGTTTGGTTTCAGGCTTCCTGTCCTCCTTAGGCATGGCAGCTGCCAGAAGGTGTCATTCACAGAGCTGGCTGATACAACCAGGAATACATTTTGCCAAAATACCAATAACATTAACAACCCAAAAACATTTGCTTAAAAAAGGATTAGATTATGTGCTGAAATCTCATGGAAATATAATTGGGTGTCTTAGGGGAAATAACATATATAGGGAAATGACCTTATGAGACACAGCATTTAGTTACAACGCTTTAATCACTTTATATGTTTTTCTTCATCAGTTCAAATATGCCAAGCATTTTAGAGACTGTTTGTAGATATGTTCCACAGCCAGAAGCATCAGGAGTTGCTACTTTGGTCAGCCCCTTTTGAACTTGTGTTGTGTTGCACAAAAAGCAAGTGCTTGTGGCATCACAGTGCTTTCTTCATTTCAATGAAAATTTGATTTGTGAACACTTGAGCATAAGAAAAAAAGAACTAAGATGCAACACCTAGAAGAGGGTACATCTCCCATCATTTTCAAATGATACGATAATGAAATAAAAGATCCCTTTTAAAGGGAAAAAAATTACCAATGACCAGGACCAGTCCAATCCTAATATTTGTTTACCTGTTGCTGTTCAATGCCTTGACCTATCAGTAAAACACATACAATGTCACTATTCTGACCTAGGCTTCCTGAGACAGTAAAAAGCACACACTTAGTCCCAAAAACCCTCTTTTTATTTCAATGGCTGCGAATTATGTTCATTCACAGCCGGCAATGAGTCACAAATAGTTTGTAAAGAGTCCAACAAAAGTCTGCTGAAGTCTTTTGGGATAAGGCTGATAAGCACCCATCTTTATCTCCCTTGAAACACTGCCAAAGACCTAATTGGAAATTAGCTTGGCAGGGCCAAACGGAGCACGGAGTCAAAATGGAGCTTCAGACTTTAAACCAGTCAAAACGAACAAAGTTGCTTCTTGGAAAGGCTTACGTGCCTTTCCTCCTCCTTTATGTCTTATGGGAGGGGCCAATCATCTCCAAGCCTTACTCCCGAGTTGCCCCTTTTGTCTTAACAGTTCTTGCCTTCTGGCAATTCTGCGCATGTGCACATTGGGAAGAGGCTCCCCCTGTTCCTCTTCCTCTCTGATGTCCTATTCTGGAGGCTCCAGAGGCAGCACTTAACTCCCAGATGACTCTGACCCTCTCTCTGCCTCCGATGCACAGCCCTCATCTGAGCCTTCCTCAGATTCTGGCCCATGTTCCTCCCCAACCTCCTCACTGTCAAAGTCTGCTGCCAGCTCCACAGGCTGCCCACGGACCACAACATTCACTTGCTTTTCTTGCCCTTATTTTGAAAAAAGGTTATAATTTTCCCAGGATTAAACAATGAGTTTTTTTTTCACCTAATCTTTCAGTCTAATGGATCCAACAGGTCATATTGAGCCTTGCCCATTTAAGGAGTATTAAAAAAAGAAAATGGCTAATTCAATTTCAACTGTCTTGGAAGTGCAGTTCTCAGAATTCTGTGACTGGAGAAAATGTGTGCAGAAGTTTGGGTGAAGACAAGACATTAAAGGAACGGGCAAAGCAACTTGTGGGATCAAAGAGAGGAGATTTAATGGTAGAAGAAATATCATTTTCTAAGCCCTGCCAAGGGAGAGTTATTTTCTTTTTATAATAGTGTTGACTTTTGTGGCCAGCATAAATTAAATGGTGATGAGTTTCCAGGCTAAATGGACACTGTCTGACTTTTTGATAACTTGACATTTCACTGGCAGCTGTGGCTGGCATTTTCAGAGGCTAAGTGAACTGCTCAGTAGCATAATTCTCAGCCATTCTGACTGATGTTTGATCATTTGTTCAAACTGTTCTCTAGATTATTTCATGGGAATCAGAGAATGATGATTCCTGATTAATTTGACACCAATTTTTAAATGATATACATCTTTCTCTAAGTGAACTCTTGCTGTATTCCTGGAACAATGTCTCTTCAATCTTATCTCCACCTCTTTGCTGCCAGGGACATTTTAAGAAAAATGTCAGACGATAGGACTCTCATTCTGCTCAGCGGGAAGTCCTGCAGTCTCCTAAGGTCCCTGGGATACTTACAAGGACCACAGAATTACTCGCACCATTGCTAGTGCGAACGCTAATAAAAGTGGCCCCTTCAGTTATGAATAATTTCATGTCATAGTTACCAAACATGACCTTTGTTTTTTTTTATGGAGGGAGAAGGAGATTCATAACCATTATACACTTTCAGGTTTCTTTCAGTGGCTCAACTTTTCTGTTTAATAGAACTTTAAAGCTTCTGTCAAGGAACCCCATTAAGCTTTTCCTTCTTAGGGGAATAGTTTTAGCAATAAATAATTACATACATTTATACATACAGTACATATATACATACATACAAATACATGCATACCATATATATCAGTGATGGCTAACTTTTCATCGCTGCATGCCGAAAGCGCACGTGTGAGCACCCATAATCAAAGCACGGGCAACCCGTGCATGCACATGTGACTGCCCCATGTGTGCCCCACCCATGCATGTGTGCAAACCACATGTGCCCTGCCCTGTGCATGTGACCCTGTGCATGTGCTCTGCCTCCACGCATGAATGCACGTCTCCTGCATGCATCCCACCACCCACATGTGCAGCAGAGACCTGAAAGCCAGCTGGTTGGTGGGAGGCATGCACACATGCATGATGGAGCTGTGCTGGGATGACAGCTTACGTGCTCACAGAGAGGGTTCTGCATGCCATAGGTTCGCCATCACGGGTATATGTGCTGCTCAAGTTGATTAAGGCAGAAACCTAGCTGACTGATACTGGACCAGTCACTCTCTCTGGCCCCAGGATAAAGACAATGGCTGTTTAAGAAAAAAATAAAACTGCCCTGCACAACAAGTATGAAACCCCCAGTTAATTAGCTAGGTTTTCATTGATTTCTAAAACATTAAAAGATTGAAGTCATCTGAATCTTGGGAGTAGCATGATCAGTTGCAATGGGTTGTGACCAAGAATGCCTCTTCTGAGTTATCTGTTTCAACCACTTGAGAATAGGCTGGCTGAAGCATCCCTACTCATGGTGCTGAAGCACGGTGGATAGTCTTTATCTGGAGAACAGGATCCTCTTTGTAGTTCTGTACCAGCAACTTAAAGTTTACTTAGAAACTCTTGGTAGATAATGTCACGCTGACAATATGAATGTAACACTAGTCAAGCATTCTCCCCCACCAGCATGTGGGTTGTTGCATTCTGTACCAAGAGAAGCTTTTGGGTAATCTTGTATAGCTAAAATAGCCCTATTTTACCTATCCAGATTGGTTTTCTTCTGATTATCAAAACAGGAATAAGCTCAACGTCAACTTTTAAATTGGATTCCTAGAAATCCTTTTGTCAAATAAAGAAGTCAAAGCACAACCTAAAGTTACTATTTTCATGCAAATCATTACTTTAATCCAGTGCCAAGGCATTTAGTTTAATGTATTACAATTTGTAGAATAAGCAGACTGGATCCCAATCCCAAGTATTATGAAATAAGATTAGAAATAGAAGTTCCAATTCTATTTGTAAACCATAAAATATCACCAAACATTATCCTTTGGCCCTCTATCAAAATTCCATTGATCTCTCCAGAAACTCTTATTGGAGATTCTAAAGCCATATTTTAAAGGAAAGAAGGAATAGGGCATCCTTGACAAGAACCTCAACATAAATTTAGCCAAGAAGGCATGTCATTATTAATCAGCATGTGATTTAGGAACAGAATAGATTATTATGCTCATAGTTGCAATATTTTCTACTCAATAGTAGTTCAAGCCAAAGCACGCTTGACATGCAGCTATTAAAAATGAACTTTAGAGACATTTGAGAGTAGCAGATACCTGCCTTTTCTTTGTTACTCTTCGTCTAAGAAACAAAAGAAGAATAGAAAAGGATGTTGAAAGGAACCTGCCAGGCACAAAGGTACTTTATCAAGAGACAACTGGGCTTTCTGGTTTTTCTTTGAAGATGTTTTGCTTCTCATCCAAGAAGCTTCTTCAACTCAAAGAAAAACCAACAAGTCCAGTTGCCTCTTGAAAAAGCACTTTTGAGACAACCATGAACTAGGTGACTGAGAATCTCCATAGACTGCCAGGCACAGGCAGCCAGAATGGATAGGCTTAAGCAGATATTTTATTGTTGATCACCTATATTACAAGAATCTCACCAGACTTCTGCCTTCCTTAGGATATTGTAGATATAGACCTAAGGGTTTGACCTCAGGCCTTTCCTCTCCTAAAGAGACTATAGGTTGGAGACTCTCCTTATGACCCCTGGCAGAAGCCCCTCCCTTCAACTGGTGGTTCCATCAATATTTTTACTGTTGCAATATACTTCCGGTCAGGGAATTGCCTAGCTGGTGACCAAATGGAGTCATAGACACTGACATGTACTTGTAGCTTTAAGTCAATAAAGATATTTTACATCAATTTATACAGAAAACTAGTCAGTCAGTCAAATAGGACCATCGTAAGGTAAATCACAGAGCACGCAGGGCACACAGAAGAAAAAGGCAGGGGGAAAAGGGGAACTCCCCCTCCACACTCACAGCAGCCAATCACAGTGCAGATTGCCTCACACAGGAGCTAGCACTCCCCAACCAATCAGCTGTAATCGTGTGTTCTAGCTCACGGCAGGACCTTCCTTCTCCCCTTACTAAATTTTAAACATCTTAAACCTTCTTTTAGCTGTATATTAAGGATGGAAAAGTATGGTTGGATGGCTCCATGGGCTGGGTGATCTGGGATAACCAAATAATAACCAATAATGCTCAATAACTACGCATGGAATTGGCAGCATCTCTTTCAAAAACCGGCATAATGTGTCTTTCACGGTGGACACAAAGATGCTAGATAGGGACTACATAGGGTCCTAGTTTCTTTCACGTCCACAGGCTCCAGAGTTGGATAGAAGCATGCCCCAAAGAGGAAAGTGAAAAGGAGGAATTATATGCTCAGCCCGCTGTTGATACAGCTGTCCAGATATAAACTCTGTAGGCTAATAAAGCACACTGCTGATTACTGAGGCATGATTGTGTCCTAGAAATAAAGTGTCTTGACAGCTCTGCAATCCCTTCCTCCCCCAGTTTCTCAGCACCCTGGTGGCCAAGCCAGCAGAGCAATTGTGACAGCATGTCAATTGCACTTAGCATGATGGCAGATCTGGCTGGGGCTGTTTTTAACATGGAAAATTAGCTCCCAGTTTAACCGCATTAAATAAGCAACAAAAGATAAGGAAGGAGAGGAGAAAGAGGAGACTGCAGCTGCAGTCCTTTGTGTTTGCTGTCCAGGGCCAGGGCAATCATTGCAATGAATAAGTTGAAACAATCACAGGAGGCGAACAGATAAGGGAAGCCAGAATGATTCCCCCCCTTTATTAAATAAGAGGGTAGCCCTAGGGATAAAGGACACCCCTTTATTCAGAAGCTGCCAGCTCCACAAACTTTGATAGGCCAGGAGAGCTTGTAATTTATCGTTTGGCTCTGTTATCAGCTTTGTTGCAGTCTGTAGCTTGGTACTGAGCAATGCCTCTTATAGGTTATTGTTTACGTGCTCAGTCGACAGAAAATAGAAGGACATGATGAGTTCTCACATATTGCTGCTAAGTGGAGAGCTCCAAGAGCTGCATTGTCTCCAAGGGGACAGTGGTTAGACCCTTCAGTTGCTAAACTACTCCCGCAGGGCTTTAATTATGCTTACAGCAGTGAGATAGTTTTGATCACATTGGTGGGTGAGGAAAAACAGAAACAGAATAACAAGAGTTGGAAGGGACCTTGGAGGTCCAATCCCCTGCTTAGGCTGGAATCCCTACACCACTTTAGACAAATGATTGTCCAATCTCTTCTTAAAAACGTCCAGTGTTGGAGCATTTACAACTTCTGGAAGCAGATTGTTTCGCTGATTAATTATTCTAAGTGTCAGAAAATTTCTGCTTAGTTCTAAGTTGCTTCTCTCCTTGATTAGTTTCCTCTTATTCAGTCCCCTGAACATCTCAGTGCTTTTCATTGACATCAGGCTTCTGGGTTGCCTGACAGTGCTGGTCCTTGGGCCATTATACTCAGAGTTTGTTCAAGTAGTTCTTGACTTAAGTCCACAATTGAGCCCAACATTTGTTACTAAATGAGACCATTGTTAAGTGAAGTATTGCCCCATTTTATGATCTTTCTTGGCATAGTTGTTAAGTGAATTACTGCAGTTGAGTTAGGAACATTGGTGTTAAGGAATCTAGCTTTCCCATTGACTTTGCTTGTCAGAAGGGGGCAAAACATAACCCCAGGACATTGCAACTCTCATACGTATGTGTCAGTTGCAAAGGGTTTGGATTTTGATGATGTGATCATGGAGATGCTGCAACAGGGTAAGTGTGAAAAACGGTCATAAGTCATTTTTTTCAGTGCCATGGTTTATGAGTTTATGAGTTTATGAGTTTATGAGTTTATTATTTATAGGCCGCCCTTTTCCCTGAGGGGACTCAGGGCGGCTTACAATTTATAGGGAAGGGGGGGGGGTACAAGACAATGAAACAATAAACATGAAAACAGTGCAAGTAAAAATAAAACACAACATTCATCATTCGGGTGGGGGCAGGTTACGATCTTTATCCCCAGGCCTGACGGGATAGCCAGGTCTTGAGGGCTGTGCGGAAGGTCTGGAGGGTGGTGAGGGTACGAATCTCTACGGGGAGATCGTTCCAGAGGGTCGGAGCTACTACTGAAAAGGCTCTCCTCCGCGTAGTTGCCAGTCGGCACTGACTGGCAGATGGAACTCGGAGGAGGCCTAATCTGTGCGATCGAATAGGTCGCAGGGAGGTAATTGGCAGGAGGCGGTCTCTCAAGTACGCAGATCCACTGCCATGAAGGGCTTTATGAGTGGTAAGTAGGACCTTGAAGCGCACCCGGAGATCAACAGGTAGCCAGCGCAGCTCGCGGAGGATGGGTGTTATGTGGGCGAACCGAGGTGCGCCCACAATCACTCGCGCGGCCGCATTCTGTACTAGCTGAAGTCGCCGGATGCTCTTCAAGGGCAGCCCCATGTAGAGCACGTTGCAGTATTCCAGCCTAGAGGTCACAAGGGCCCGAGTGACTGTTGTGAGAGCCTCCTGGTTCAGGTAGGGTCGCAACTGGCGCACCAGGCGAACCTGGGCAAAGGCCCCCCTGGTCACAGCCGTCAGATGGTGGTCGAAAGTCAGCTGTGGGTCCAGGAGGACTCCCAAGTTGCGAACCCTATCTGAGGGGTATAAAATTTGACCCCCCAGCCTGAGTGATGGAGCACTAACCAAATTATTGGGAGGGAAACACAACAACCACTCGGTCTTCTCCGGGTTGAGTACAAGCTTGTTAGCCCTCATCCAGTCCCTAACGGCTTCAAGACCCCGGTTCATCACGTCCACCGCTTCATTGAGTTGGCACGGGGCGGACAGATACAGCTGCGTATCGTCCGCATATTGGTGGTATCTTATCCCGTGCCTCCGAATGGTAACTTTGAACAGTCACTAAATGAATTGTTATATGTCAAGGAGTACCTGTAATTCATTTGGTTACATCCAGAAATGGTTACTGTAAAAATACCATTTCAAACAATATATGATGTCCTATAAGGAACCCTATAGAGTTCCATGTTGTCCTACATGCTGTTCAATTTTTGACCTAATTATTCAGAGTATTAGAATGAGATAGCACTGCTGTACTGATGACATCCTATTCTATTGTGAGTACTTAAGAAACACTTGATTGTCAACTTTGAACTTTTCCAGGCAATAAGAACTATTAGACAAGTACTTTACTGTGTCAGCAACTACATTGTTGGTGGTGCTAGTTTATATCCATACCAAAAATTTAATGCTATACCATAATAAGCACCTTTGAAGAATAGCACATCTTCTATCAGTGTTCTTCTGCTTATTATTACTGGAGATGGGTTTAATACTATTCCAGAAAATGACTAAACTTGTGTTTAAAAACATTCAGACAATAGTTGACATGCACAAGAAAGGTTTTTCTGTCTCTTTTCTCTTTTCTGCTCTCATGCTTCATGTAGCCCATCCCGATGGCCATCATTGGTTCACTGCTGTTCAGCTTGATCTGGTTTCGAAGCCAAGGCATCAGCTAGCTTTTTAAGATTTTCTTAGCTGTGCTGATGTCAACATTTCCTAATACACATTTTGCTAGCCTACAATCTGATATTCTATTATCATATTTTTCCTATTGGGTGATGTCTAGTGGCCATTTTAGGTTGGCGTGGGTTTTCTCCTTCCTGTTCAATCCCTCTGCCATTTTTCTGCTTTGGGCACCTGGAGAGTCTACTTCTTTCAAATAAGATTCTCTCCTGTATTGTCCAACCTAAAATGGCCACTAGACATCACCCAATAGGGAAAATATGATAATAGAATATCAGATTGTAGGCTAGCAAAATGTGTATTAGGAAATGTTGACATCAGCACAGCTAAGAAAATCTTAAAAAGCATTCAGATAAGGACAGTGGATCAAGTGAAGGTAATGAGGTCACAGTAGAAAAAAACTTATTGGGGCATGTTTGTATTGGAAAAGCCTTGCTGGTGGAATCTCTACTTCTCTTCAAAATGATTACTGTGATCCTGGATATGCATCTAGTTTTCAACATAGTACCAAAGTGGTATTAACTAAAAATTATATGCTTTCTTTTTTGTAACTCAGTGTTTGACCGACTTAATTTAATTTAATTTCTTCAGTTTAGGCACCACCAATCTCCAAACCTATTCTATGCAGCATACAATTACCATACAAAATATAAAATGAAATATAATAACAAAAGGAAGGGAATAAACAACAAGACCAGATGTGGAGGTTCTTGATTCATTTAATATCTTTTTAGAATTAAAATTGGGTCATGCCTTAAAGTTAACTAGGTTAACAGGAGAAGTCTTTAGTTTGACCTTTCTCTTTTCTCATAAATATTGTAACATAGTTCTAAAATCTCATGCATTCAGCTTCAGTAAAATAATATACATGGAAATGAATAAATGGATTCTCGCATTAATAATACCAAGAACGCTTCTTGTCTCTTGTGCCTCGTAAGTGAATGGTTCATTTTATCACATCTACTCTGCCATCCTAGAGGAATAAAAATATAATTACAAATATGAAAATAGTAGCCATTTCTTTCCTTTCATGACATTCAAAGATTGTTTCCAGAAGCAACCAAAAATGTAAAATCCAGAGGGACTCACCCACCCATCTTTCAGTGAAATCTGCTGTTCAGAAAAAGTTCCACCAAACTTCTCCTGATCCTTGTAACTACCATAGTGTAACTAGGGGACTGAAGGCTAAAACATATAAAGAACAGTTGCTGGAATTGGGTTTATCTAGTTTAACTAAGGAGGGGACATGATAGCAGTGTTCCGATATATCAGAGCTTGCCACAAAGAAGAGGGAGTCAAGCTATTCTCCAAAACACCTGAAGGCGAGACGAGAAGCAATGGATTGAAACTAATCAAGGAGAGAAGCAACCTAGAACTAAAGAGAAATTTCCTGACAATTAATCTGTGAAACAACTTGCCTCTAGAAATTGAAGGTGCTCCAACATTAGAGGTTTTTAAGAAGAGATTGGACAGCCATTTGTCTGAAATAGTATAGGGCTGGGGTGTCATGGATGCATCACTCACTAGCCATACCTACCCCTGGTTTAGTAAAGGGGAAAAAGTTGTGATACATCAGGTGATAACAACATGTCATCGCGAGTTTGACACCCCTGGTATAGGGTTTCCTGCCTGAGCAGAGGGTTAGACTAGAAGATCTCCAAGTTCCCTTCCAACTTTGTTATTTTGTTAGTGTGCCTGTTAAGACTTCCTGAGCTGGTTGGATAACTCAGCCATTATTCACACCTGAATTATATTTACTTTGGTTCTGCAATGTGGTCTTGTGGAACCATCCTTGAAAAATATATAGAAGCTGCAGTTGGTGTAAGTTAAGCTAAACTGCTAAGTTACATGGCACCATATGGAAAAAACCTGTCTTTTTTATTCTTCCTTTCTACACCTTTGCTTTTCTTCTTTTTTGTTGTTCTTTATTACTTCTGCTCTTTATTACTTTGTGATAGTTTTATGTTTTGTATAACTTTGCTAAAAGAAAATCTGAAAAAAGAATCAAAGACCTAAACCTGGCACACACAGGTGCAAGAACAACTTCATAGATCTCTCTGCATGCTATGTACCTTTTAAAATTATTTTATTAATTACATTTTTATGCCTTTATTCTCTCCATTCACCAATTCCCCTTCCTTGCGCATGGAACTATCTTGGCCTTCAAACATATATAGAGGTGTATGGAAAAGGAAACTTTCCCCCCACTTCTTTCAAGGTGATGTCTTTTTTTGTATGTATATGTGCTTCAAATGGACATCCCAACAGTACCGGTACTTGCAATAAAGCAATGGAAATGTCTTCTAGAAATTGTTAATATTTAAAGAAGGTTACCATGAGGATATTTATGGGATATATTTATATAAATAGGTTTGTAATTATATAATTAATAAAAAAAATCAAAAAAATCTGTGTTCTCTACCCCCCCCCCCCCCAACCTTCACTTTACCTACTGGTATTTCTTTCCTTTAATTTGGATTAGGTCCCTCTATTATATATACATCTTAGTTTCTGACTCTCTTGATTTGACTCTCTCTCTTTGGAGGGTTGCCCATGTTTTCCTCTGGAATGGCAACAGTGTATTGGTACCCTCACCACTCTACATCGATTTTTAAAAATATTTTGTTTGATGTATAACCCAATTTTCCCCCAGTTTCTCAAGGAAGCCTCGTAGCATTCCCGCTTTCAAGTATTTCCATAGGAGGTTAGGCTGTGGGAGCTTACATCCACCAAGATTTGTTGACTGTGGATTTCAGCCTTTGTTCCTCTCATCCTAAATCCTGCAGCAAATACCTAAAAACAGCCTGAAGCCCATGCAGCTCCTTTCACTCAAACCAAATTATGGGTGAATTGCTTATTTTTCCCCACAAAGATGCTCATAGAATAATATCATAAAAAGACCATTTAAAATCAAAGTGTTATCTAAAAACAGCCTATGGTGTAGAAAGAGAGCTTGTTCGGAAGAATAACCGTAGCTCTCGTGGTGTGGACTGAACAGCAAGATTTCCAGGAATGAGAGCAGAGAGATGCTACAGATGACCTTTCCTTTCAGCTTGCTTAAAAACTGTCCACATGAGTGATTCATTGAGCCACTGAATTGCTGGGGTGATATATGGCATAGCCTGTCTGCAAGAAAGACACTGTGATGTTGGTGCTGGAAGCTATAAATTCCTAGTGTGAATGTCCTCTGAGTGTTGATTCACACATTGCATAATCTACAAAAATAGGATGCTTTGGTGTGTGTGAGGGAAGGAAGAGGTTGATGGAGTGGTTCAGGTCCTGGACCAGACAGAGATAAAAGATAAGTTTTCGACTTTGCTTGGGCATAGAAAGCCAGCTGGGTCCAGCCCAACCTACCTCACAGAATTTGTGTTGTGCAGGAAATAGAAGTCAGGAGCATTATCTATGCTACCTTGAGTTTTATCAAATAAAAGGATTAAATCTCATGATAAATAATACATAAATAAACTATATAATAAATGGATAATAATGTAAGTTTTGCCAAGTGTGCTCTTCCAAGGAACTGGTGCCATTGGTATCATTTGAGTCTGATTGTACTTGGGACAAGTGCCCATGGAGAAATCCAGAAAGACCCTGGAACTGAGAAACAGGAGGCCTATCTGAAATGTTTAGGAGACCTAGCAAGATGCTCATTGATTCCCTTCCCTCACTCCCTGTCAGCCCTTCCTCAAACACCGAGGAACAATCTGGGCTCTGAAACATCCCCAGGCAAATATGGCAAGAATAACATCTTCCCACTTTGTTCAGTGCAATGTCTTTTTCTTGGCTTGAGATGGGCCTCTTAAGAGAAGAATCTCTGCCTTGAAATCCTCTTCACAGCGGGGAAACTTTTCCTTAAAAGAATGTATTTCTGACAAACAAAGTTAAACATATAGGCGATATTAAGAATTTATGATGAAAGTGAACCAATATCCACTACTCTCTGGAATCTCAGGTAAAGTACAAATGCATTATTATGTTTAACGTGTTGGCTGGCTTTCCCTCCCCTGACCAACCTGACAGGAATATATTATTTTATTTATTTATTATTTGTTTTATTTTATTATACTTATAAGATTTTGATGGCTGTCCATATTAAGAACAGCTCTAGGTGGCTCACAACAATAAAATCCCATAACCATAAATCTATAAACCACAAAATTTAAAACAACAACAATGGTGTCTCACTCATTCCCATGGGATGCCTCACAACCAACTCCAGCTATTCTCATTTGGATATCCCCATAGCAAATGAAAGAAACAGTGGGCTCTGCTTTTTCAGACTAGGTTGATTGAATTTAGGAAATTCATTCCACTCATGTCTTTCTTTTCCCCTCTTGCGCCAGGTTGCCTGATATGGCACTGAAAACCTATCAGTGCTTAATGGGTCCATGAGGGTCAGTTGGGAAGACTGTGTTGTATGTTTCTGTGTGTGTACATGTGATGTGAAGCTTTTCCTCCCTTCATTGTGGAGATGGGACAGGTGGCCCTGAGATTCTATCCCACCAAAACAGTTTTATTACTCAATGCAAATTAAGCAACCAGAACAGAGTCTACTAGAACATTTGAGGCTTCTCTAATTTCCCAGCCTGAATTTTACAAGGCTATTCATATTAGCCAAGCAAGTAAAACATTCTGCTATTAGTCTTCCTTTTCAATCCTTCTCCTCATATTCACTTACAGATTTTCCCGAATCCAAAGTTCTCAGTAGCTTCTTTGAAGTATCAATAAAAGACGTTTGTGCTTTTTGCTATGGTAAAGATTTCCAACTCAAGGAGGGGAACAGAAATAGACTATGTTAGGCAGTGCAGAGGACACCGTGGTTACGCTAGCCATACTGACTAATCTCAGAAGGGAGAAAAAATTTAGTCGTTCATATCCATGGCAGCTGAGAGCCAGGCAAGCCTTTACAATATCCAACCTCTTCTAGTCTCTCTCTCTCTCTCTCTCTCTCCCTCTCTCTCTCTCCCCCCCCTCCACAGGCTGAGATTTGCCTTCAGAAACAGCAGTCAGCGGATTGGTCCAGATTTTTCTTCTCTCTCTCTCTCCCCCCTACATTTTGCCCGTCCCTCAACATTCTCTCCAGCACAGATTGGGGGAGCTTTGAGACTCTGTCTCTGTTTGTGTCTGTGACAGGAAGGAGTGTAAATAAAGAGAAAACAAGCAGGGAGACTTTGAACACAGTTGCAGTTCTCCTAGTAACTAGACAAAGTTGGTGACAAGAGTGCAAGTGGCTTGCAAGGCAACGGGAAAACTAGACTGCTCCCTGAAGCCAGATTGCCTAAAAATCATCAAGCTTTCTTCTGTTGGTGTTTGGGACTTGAGAGTTTTGCCTCCACCCATCTGCAAGATCCAGAGAAGCATGTCTCTAGCCATGAAGAAGAGCCAAGTTCGGCTGGTGTTTCTGGGGGCAGCTGGGGTTGGTAAGACTTCCCTCATCCGGCGATTCCTACAGAACACATTTGAACCAAAACATCGCCGGACAGTAGAGGAGCTGCACAGCAAGGAATATGAGGTCAGTGGAATTACCATCAAGGTGGAGATCTTGGACACTAGTGGTAGCTATTCGTTTCCTGCAATGCGCAAGCTCTCCATCCAGAACAGTGATGCTTTTGCCTTGGTTTACGCCGTAGATGATGCAGAGTCCTTTGAGCGTGTGAAGACTTTACACGAGGAGATCCTTGAGCTGAAGGAAGATAAGTTCCCACCGATTGTAGTGGTGGGCAATAAGGCTGAAGCTGGTGGGGTTAGACGCGTGTTGCCTGAAGATGTTCTCTCCTTGGTGGAGCTTGACTGGAACAACCGTTTCCTGGAGGCATCTGCTAAGGAGAATGAGAATGTGATGGAAGTTTTCAGGGAGCTACTTCAGCAAGTCAACCTGCCCAGCCTGCTGAGCCCAGTTGTGCGGAGAAGACGTGAGACTTTCTCCAGTGAAGCCCCCCTGAGGCCCCCCATGAACAAAGCAAATAGTTGCACCATCTGTTGAATGTGAGAATGTCAGCATCAAGATGATGATGTTGTTTTGTTTTTTGTTTTGCAAAACCTAGTCAGTATGGGATGTTGTCTGTAAATAGTGTCATACCTCTAAATCCAATGTGATCTCCTCACCAAATTAAGGCTGTAATTTGTAAAGTGGAAGAGACGTCTCCTGTATGACACAGAGCTCTAGGGGTAAGCTTGGCTAGGCTAAAGAAGGGAATATGGGTCAGTTGGCTAATGCCTGAAACAATATTGCAAGGTATAGAGAGCATGAATTGCAAAGGCAAGCATTTGAGGACTCTCTTAAGGAACATTTCATTCTGGGGGCATATACTGATAGTTTGTGTTTTCAGATAGCTGAGTAGACTTTGTTTTAGCGGGGGGGAAGGTAGACAGTTTCATATACTTATTGAACAGCAGATGTGTGTGTGTGTGTGTGTGTGTGTGTTGCTTCCTAGACTACAGTGTTTTTTTTTAATTTCTAATGTTTGCATGGATATGTCCTTGCACTGATTATGTTTACACTGAACTAAACCATTTCAGTGACATCTCTGCATCTATACTGTGGAAAGAGATGCATCAGGCAGTGGGTCAGTTGGCCTGAATGTGATTTTGATTTTTTAAAAAAATAACTTTTCAAAGCTTGTATCCAATAAAAGAAATGTCAAACCCTGCCAGTAACTCTGTGAGAAGGATACTGTATTTGCATTCTTCCTGTAAGAGGTGTAACTACAAGAGGAACATGTTACCAGTTTCTATTGCACTGATTTCTACATTTTGCTTTCTGCTTTTGTTCTCATGCATTTGTAGGTCATGCACCTGCTGTAGATTTCTATACTTATGGGATTCCTAGAATAGATAACAGACTGAGAAGTTGCCCCTTAAGAGACATCAATTTCAGTTCTTTCTTGGTTATATCCTTCTGGGCATAGACTCTGGGAATATCTTGTTCTCTCAGCTGGATTTCTGCAGAATGAGAGTGATAATAATCCCTTTTATTGATTTGGAAGATATGAAAGGAATGTTGTGCGTTATCTCAAGATATTACATCTATTTGCTGGGATGAAAATCCCAGTATCATCAGGAAGGCACCATTGTGACTGATGTGCTTCGGATTTCAGTTCACTTGAGCTATAGTAGATTAATAAGAAGTGCTTCTGAGTTCTATCAAAAGAGGAACTAGGTAAATTGTTTCTGTCTTTGTCATAGCAGAAAAGAAATACTGTGTATTTTATGAAGAAATGATTTTTCCTACTGTGAAACAAAACTATAAATACAATAAATGGAGAGTAAACGAAATTACAGTCAGAAGAAAGGAGTGGATGGTGAACCTAAGATGTTCTAGTAATCTTCATAAATTAAGCCAGAGTAGTGGACTACCCATTGAACTATCCCATTTGTATTTTTTAAAGCATTTGAGTCAAATCAAACTTCCTACTTCTGGTTGCTGCTCCCTCTGGTATTTCAATTCCCAGTTCTTTACACTAGCTTTGATTCTAGCAGGTGAGTCTGTCATTCTCTCACATAGCCAGTCCAAAACATAAGCACAATTTCTCTCTTCTGGGTTATTTGATGAATACCCAGTTATAGTAAGAATGTATTGAGTGCCTCGCCTGTCCACCTGTTCAATGTTCCAGTGCATTTCTGGCCTTGAGGAATGAAACAAGGTAAGATACTTCCTTCAGGGCTGGTTGCTAGTAAAGGAATAATGGTGTTAAAATGATAATGGGTAGCTGAAGATTTCCTCCATGTATGCTCATTTCACAGATTACAGTAATACCTGTATTCTGGTTAGTTGTGGGGGGAACTATTGAAGATCATACATGGGAATCAAGCAGTACATTTCTCAGGACAGTCTTGCTACTGGCATGGTAGAATGTGCTATGACTCTATCATGCAGAAGCGACACAAAGTCTTCCCAGAAGAGGGAGATCTAGAGATGTGGTGTGAAGGATAAGAACATGCATCTTCTATTAGAATGAACTCTGGAGGCAATCTTCCCTTCAGAATGCCTGAGGTTGGCCAGGCCTTAGGAATGAGAGTTCAGATGAGTACAGAAGAAATATGATTGGTCCTACCCTATTGAACAAAGATAAGGTTCACACCAGCAAAAGTAGTGCATGTTTAATTTACACCAATTTCTCTCCTGTCAAAACCAGTGGAAACTAACTTCCCTCTGCCCCCCCCCCCCTTCCTTCTTTCTGTCATAAAGGAGAAAAATAAAAATATTCCAACAAAAAACCATTTTCCCGAGCAGAGAATTAATTTTACCTACAATATTTGGATAGCACCAAAGAGGTCTTCTTACTTCTTTTTCGACTTGCATAGCATTTGGAAAGGAGGGGAGAGCAGAGCAGAGCAGAGCAGAGGAAAGGAAAAGGTATGGTGGATATGTCTTTATAATGAAAATAATCCTATATAAGGATTATTTTCTTTGCATTTAGGACACTCATAGGGTCTTTCCTCCTGTCCCCATCTTAATCCACCAATCTGAAACTGAATCCATCTCTTTTCTTTTTTCTTTTGTCAGGATACTCAGCTTTTTGAAGATACTATGTAATATCCCTTTATCATTCCATATTTTACAATACACTCCACATGGGGGCTTTGTGGCCCCTCAATGCTCAATACCACAACTCCCAACCATCTGCACATAAGCAATGATGAGAGATGCTTGCATCTATAGTTCAGTATCCTTGGAACCATGGATTATTTGTCCCTAATGTAAATGAACAGCATTAGCTCTGCAGAAGGCTTCTTAATAATCCTTACATTTACTCAGATGCCATTCTAAAAGAGCTGTTTTATTATGCTTCATCTACAAGTTGATCTGTAATATGTAACCCACCATAACATGAATATGACTCGGACATTGCAACTGAGAGGTACACTTCCTCTCTCTTGATTTTGAAACAGGTACTGATCATCTTCTTACATTATTGGAACTGACAGGCTCTCCAACTGATAGGTGATGTGCAAAAAAAGAATCTTTGTTTATGGACACCAAAACCTATCATACAGAACAAGTAGCAGGGGATGCATTCGTAGAGTCTGGTTTGTCTCATCCCTTTAAACTCTTACAAAATGGTTGTAAGTTTGCCCTACTCTGGCACTCTCCTTGCTCATGCCACTCTTGTAACAGTCAGTGTGCCCAACAAGCCAATCGGGATTCTATTTACCTGACCAACGGGGGAATGCAAAGATTGACCGTCTCATCTCCCATCCTTTGGTTGCCTTCCCCAACAAAGGTTAACTCAAAATTTTAACTCCATTTAAAAAGCGGTACTTTGCCACTGCTGGGCCATGTTCTTACCATGATGAGGTACACTAAGAGGTTTGCACATTGTTTCAACATTTTACAATAAAGTTTCTCAGGTTCTTATTCAGAAAGCAAGAAAATTGATAAGGAAATCAACATACAGTATTTCCAAATATGAGTTCAGGGAAGTAAATGCTACATAACCCTCCACGCCCTTTGCCAAAAAATTAAAAGGTGAATGTGGATTTGAATTTGTATGGACCTTTTGTGCAGTCTCAAGTCACAGGATAAGATGCTGTGGATGAGAGTGCCCGTGAGGAGGCTGTGCTGTGATTCAATTTTTTATTCTCCAAAGCTGCTTTGAGGTATGCAGTAGCAGAATAATAATTCTTTAACATAATTGTGGTTCCCCCTGCCCCCTGTATGGGGCTTAAAGATGCAGCTGCTTTAAGGAATTTAACCAGTGGTGGGATTCAAATAAGTTAACAACCAGTTCTCTGTGCTAATGATCAGCTGGGTAGGCATGGCTCAGTGGGTCATGTAACCATGTGGGCCTGGCCAACTCAACATCATTCAGATCGATGGGCGCTTCACCTTAGCTGTTACAATGTAATAAGGGTTAACCCGAAAGGCAATAAAGATTAGGCTAGAAACAACACCAGAATGTTTCCTTCCTGCTTTCCTTACAGGATCAGCCCTGTAAAGTGGAAAAAAACAAAATGAGATTTCTTCCAACAACCAGTTTTCCAAACTGCTTAGAAAGTTAACAACCGGTTCTCCCAAATAGGTGCGAACTGGCTGAATTCTATCACTGCACTTAACTCCAAACAACCTTTTTAGAATCAAATGTAGAGTGCTAGATGCATGTGCTTATTTAAGGTACTGATATTTTTCTTGTCATATGGTGGAAATCTTTGCAAATATATGACTCCTTCCCTCCTGGTTTTCACAGATTAGTGGGCCTCTGTAGCAATATTATTACAATTTCTAGACTCCATCTCAGGAATCACAGCAACCTAGTGGATACATCATTCATTTTGATTTTGGCTCAGCAATGGGGGAACAGAAAAGTGCAGCAGAAATTGCATCAGCCTACTTTGGCTTTGCCACTAGAAAACATGAGCACTCAATAGATTTTCCCCTAGTAATGTAGCTTTATATAGAGACGCACAGTGAATCTGTGGCAACTAGAAATGTTATCTATTAGCCAAATAATCTTTGTTTTGTTTGCATCTAATTCCTCAAGTGTTTCAAGTGCAGTTAATACATTAATGACTGCTGCAATGATTTTCAGTAAGTAATCTCTATTGCTACTCCCTTGTAAATTGACACAGGAAAAGCAAAAGATGTGTGGAAAGACACAGAGGTCTAAGTAGGTCAGAAAATGACAACTGTATACAAAATTGTTGTACTATATTCCCAATGTTGAACTCAAATCAACTACTCCCTCTAGTGACTTTCTCTGGAAGTATTAGTTAACATAATGCAAATGTTTGTAAATGGTCCTGCATGCATATTATACTTCCAACTAGTGCGGATCTGTGGACAGCATCAAACTAATATATATCTCTTCTAATCAATACTTAAGACATTTAAAGATATATTTTTGCTAATCTGCGCAGGTTAATTTGAATTTTAGATTTAGGCATGGACACTCTAGAGCAGGCCGGATGCATCAACAGCTGGCCATGCCCACCTCACTCCCGGTTTAACGAACAGGGAAAAAGTTGCAATACATCATGTCACGAGTTTGACACCCCTGCTCTAGAGCATAAAATATATACATTGTTTGCAAAACTTGAGTGCTGCTGGCATTTAAAATTTAGGATTTGTCTCTTTAAAAGCAACCACTGTGGAAGGACAAGAAGTCTGCTTGCAGCGAAGAGTGTTTTATGTCAGGCTGCAAGTCCATTTCCCCACTGGAGGTTTATGGCATCTTAAATCTAGGTAGAACATGTTGGCTGGGGAATTTTAAATCCACATATTTAAAAGTTGCCAAGGTTGAAACACACTGTTCTAGAATCACCCAATCAACATTATGCTATGATAAAATAGGAAGAACATCAGTAGAAAAGGAGTAGGGCTTTGACTTCATCACAATTTTTTAGAAACAAACTCCATCACAAATTTTTTGATCTCTTGTGGATACTTTTATTCTAAGGTAAATTTATCGGTGAATCTGTAATATGCAGATTTGATATATTGTACGTTCCCTCTACTGTCTCCTCCGCATCACTGATACAAATGTTAAAGAGTAGAGGCCCAAGGATGAGCTTAGAGGCATCACAATAATGCCTTCCTCAATGAATATTTTGCAACTACATCTTAAATAAACACACATTGCAGTATTTAAAGAAACTTATTTTATATAGTGGGACTGAACTAAGTCAGATTCATAAATCAAGGGCTAAAGAACTGGAAATTTCATTTTTTCAAAATAATTTGAAACAGTAGGTGATATGCAAGGAATTCTCCTTCTGATTGCGAAACTCTTATTTTCATAGTCACTTACATTGCTTTTAAATATTGACAAGAACTAGTGATATACCTCTGACATTTTGAGTTTGACCCAAAGTATCATAATTACTGATATTTGGAAGTATCATCGGAGTCATCCAATCACAATATCCACATTTTTGTAAAAGATATACTGCCTTTGATAAAATATTTGCCAAATTGGGGCTTCTATATCACAGTGTTTTACAGGTATTTCAATAATCTTACTGAAGTTGGAGGTTCAAACCTTCTTCAGACTCATGGAGAATTTTTAAAAATGACTGGAAATTTTCAGTCAATACAATTATGTACTGGATAAGTTGTAGTCATCTGAGAGAGACTACAACCATTATAATTCCTTTGTATGAAGAAGGAATTCAGATGAAACTACTAAAGAACTTTCAAAAAGTGCACAATATGTTTGGGTGTGATAGAAGAAACTAGATTTACATAGATATTTTTTTTATTATAATAGGCCATGATCCATATTTAATGAGTAGTCCCATTAAAACAATGAGTTTATTTTCCCTAATATGACTGGGAACTGCAAGATAAAGGCAATGAACATGAACTATTAAGATCAACATTTTTCCAGCAATATTTTTGTACAGCAGCCACATCCAATCTCTTTGATGTCATCTAATAGTCATCCAGATTTTTAAGCTCATTCTATAATCCTAAAATTCATTCAGTTATGTTTTGATACTGCATTCTCCTCCTCCCTGCAATTCTTATTTGACACTTACTGAACCTCTAGGGCCAGTTCTCAGCACTGCTGAAAGTAAAGGTGTATCAGTATCTCTCATAACTGCACTCCTGTTCTCCTCTTGCTGGCTGGGAACTTCTTCTAGATCAGTACTGCGAAAAGGAGAAGGAAGAGAACTAAACAAGAATTAGGCTCAGCAATGAACTTCCACTGGTCTGAGATTTCCAGAAGGAAAATATTGACCCTGCTGGTACCTGGCATTAAAAAAGTGGGATTGAGAAGATTGACCTGTATATGATTTTTGCTCCCTAAAAGCCACAAGTTGGCCCCATTTTGTGAACTAAGTCTTGGCTAATTACATGCTTAAAATCTTACTTATGATACATACCTACCTATCTTGGTGTTGGGTTTGACAAGAACAGCTGATCTGCCTTGTGTCAATTGCTGTCAGCTCCTTGCTCACAGAAAGGAAGCCCACAGAGCATGACCAAGGCTTGGCTTTTCCTACCTCTCAAGATCAAAGAGCAGTAGAAACTAGCATGCTGGAGCAATCCAAGTAGAAGACAGAGCTGTGGGGACTACCCAGCATCTGCTTTTGTATCCTTCCTCCAACGGAACAAACCAGTGGCTTTGAGATTGATAACTGATGCTCCTAAATCATCAGAATAGAGCCTGCTGAAGCTTTTCTGTGTGACAGAGGGAGAAGCCTAAGCAGCGAGCAAGTTCATTGCCTATGTACTTGGAAAATGAAAGTCAAAATGAAACAAAGCAGTTCTACATTTAAGAGATATAACTTGAGCCTTATCTTACAAATTCCTGCAATTTGTTCCCTGTATACCTGCCCTTACAGACCCCAAGGCTCCAATGGATATAGAACATAGTAACTTAGCTACAGACAGATATTAAATGGTCCACAGAATAATACCTATTTTGTGGGACTGGTATTCCAGGAATAATTTAAGAATGTGGCAATCACCTAACCTGTTACCTTCAGTACTTGTTTTGGTTAGAATCTGCCTGTCCCCAACAGTCTAGGTAAAGTGAGATGATATTAATACCCACTCCCAAGAGATCAAGGAGGAAGGGGCCCATAAAACACCTTCTCAACAGTAGAAGCTTCTGTGGAATTCTCTGCCATCTCACCCTCCTATATTTTATCACTGAGGAAGAGGAAAATAAACCTGTCAGAGGTATAGATCACCAGAGGAAGTCTAGAATGTATAAAGGCACTTCAAATTTATGTCTGAAATATGAAGAAGAAAGGATATCATGTTTGTTGGAGGTGTAAAAAAGCTAGAAGGTTCTGGGTTCAAAGACATACCGGTACATTGATTTAGAGGATTTTAAAGACCAAGACCAGAGGTTTTCTTTTGGGATTCATGGACAATCAGAAAAATGTCATGGAACTTTGTTTTTGTACATGGTAACTGCACCAAGATTATTGTATGCACAATGTTGGAAAGACTCAACACCCTCCATAATGAATGGTTGAATATGATGGAAGTTGCTGAGGCGGCTAAATTTATTTTTATCTCTACATTTACTGCTGACTCGAAACCCCTTAAGGACTTCTTGTGTAGAACAGATAAAATGCACTTATGATTTATGGTTTAGATCAGGGGTTCCCAACCCGTGGGCCATGACTGGTACCAGTCTGTGACCTGTTAGGAACTGGGCCGAACAGTTGGAAATGAGCAGTGGGTGAACTGTGTGGGATATAAGTTGTGTGTTCCTCCTGCTGGTCCATGGAAAAATTGTCTTCCACGAAACCGGTCCCTGGTGCCAAAAAGGTTGGGGATGCTAATTTGATTATTAGATAAGGTAGATTACAGTAAGAGAGTTAAGTTGTAACCACAGAGTTAACAGGTAATTTTATAACTGTACTTAAAACTGCTATTAAAAAAATCAGAAGCTACCCGTACTTTTCTCTTTTTTGCACTTTTAGCTTTGTCTTTTATTATTTCTTATTTTATATTAATATGTATTAGTGTTTAATCTTTTAAAAAATTCTTTAATAAAACAATGGAGAGTCCTTTGTAATTGATATCAATGGAAGATAATTTTTTTAATATTGTAAGCTGTCTAGATTCTAGGGAGTTGGCATACAAATTGATGTAATGCATACATACATTCTAATAGGAAAAGTGCAATTTCTTTCCAATATTAACAGAAAGGAGTCAGTGTTGAAAATACATACATTACATCATAACAGTAAGGAATATAACCCTGACTGGTTAATTATGTAATATTTAGAGCATATTATTATTTGGTGAGTTTAAACATGAAAATATCTGCCAGCTTTCCTGTGGTCTAGGAAAGTACAATATTTGGCAGTGTTCCCTAAAAGGCCTTTTGCCACTGGTTGTCCTAGTAGGTGTGATCAATTAAAAGAAACAAACACCCATTTCTTAAGTCAAAGTAATGAGGACATTCCATAGTCCTGCAGAATACAGATGATCTTTGCCTTTTTTTTCAGGGCTACTGTACGGATTCTCAAACAAAGCAGGATTTTGATGATACCTCTCTTTTTATTTTTAAAAAAGCCAATGGAACTCATCGGGAAGCCCAAAGGCAATCTTGTAAATAAGAATCTGGTACTTTGGTTTATGATCTAAAATAGTATTAAGAAAATTGAATTATATTGGAATTCTGATGTGTCAAGGTAGGTGTCCATAAGCTAATTTAAAATGATAACAGTTGTGAAGATCAATGTATTAGCATCCTATATTAGCAATTTTTTCTCTAAAAAATGTATAGACTGCTCTTAAAAGTCCATGTTATTATGATTACTACAAGGAAATCCTAAAAATGAGATTTTACATGTTACTGTTGACCCATCTGAATGTCCTTCTGGTCATTTTGTTGACTAAAACAGAACTATTTACAGATTTCTTAAAAAAAAAACCTTATTCCAATGTTTATATCAATCCTCCTGTTGTGGAACATACACATTGAATAGAGTACTGTACACATAACTATTTTTAAAAATGGGTATGTAATTATTTAAGCTAGATCAAGACAATACAAGTAAGTAGTCTGAGTTAGCTTAAAAAGTAAACATGGCTTTGGAGTGTATCACCCAGAAAACCCGACTTTCATGTTGAATTTCTTATTGTGGCCAAGAAAAAACCTTAGTGTTTTACAAATCCTTTTCTTTCTGGTAGCTGTATAAAAGACATAAACGTTTATGTTGATGTAATATTTTGTCACAGGAAAAAAAGCAGATTCCCAAGAAAACAAATATAATGAAGGAAAAAAAGTCTTGGCAGCATTGGTATACCTAAACTATGAATAATATTGTTTGGTTATAGATATGGAAATATAAAATTTGTTTTCAAAGAAGTCTAAAGCAAAAGGAATACTAGCCAGAAATATGACAATATGTTTGTAAAGTATATACGTTGAATTATGAGTGATTCCCCTCCCCTAATGTGTCAGAGACAAAAAGAAAAAAGAGGGGAGAGAAACAGCATTTAACAAAAATACAATTACTTTACAACTTTTTCATATAAAAATCCAATCCTATCTTATATTGCGAAATTGAAAAGGCAACTAAACAAACATAAATAACAACACTAAGCAATCACAAGCAGCGAGTCAACAATCTGTAAATTATAGCATACACAGATTGAAAGTGACATTTTAATCATTTCGGATATTTGCTGGCTGAACAATTAACAGGTAATGAATTGGGCAAGCCTTAGAAATGCTAGATTATCTGTTAACAGTCATTTCTGTACACAAGAAAAATACACATGCCTTCTTAACAGCCAAGAAAAACTGCAATTTATTAAGTTTCAAAGAATCTTCGTACTCTTGAAAGCAACTTCTGGTGCATGTTTTCAACAATCACATTCTATGAGGAGAAATAACATTAAAAGCCACAAACTTTTAAAAACTTTTCATCTCAGAGTTACAGACATCTTGAGTTCAAAATTAAAGGCAAAACATTAAAATAAAATAAAAAATAAAAATTCAACAGGAATTATTTTAAAAATGTCCATCTCCAATTTCAAATGATTGTGAGTTCTTTTTCTACAATTCATTACTAAATTTTAGCATGGAAAATTGTATTGACTATTTCAATCCGCACATAGGCACATATGTATTTTATATATAAATATGTGTGTGTGTGTGTGTGTGTATCTGTATGTGTGTTAAAAGAGAGATATATACACAATACATATGTAGAGTGCGTGTAATGAGAATGAGATGCAATTGCTCTGAGAAAAGGGTATTCAGCTAAATACACTACGAAAACTTGAGAAAACACAAGTCTGGAACCCAATCTGTGCATAGTTCATGATCCTCTAAAAAAACCCAGCTTTTGTTGATTTGCAATTTTGCAGGACCCTTTTTAATTCGACAAAACCATTAAAAAGCTAACCTTGAACAAAACAAAACAAAACGTAATGCACAAGTTTCCTGATCCAAGCAGTCAGGGAGCACAATGTTCATATAATTTTTAAAAACATACTCAAAGGGTATGTTATTCCATTGTCTTTCTTCCTTTCAAAACAATCAAAAACATTGATCATTTTTAAACATAAAGCAATTTTTTTTAATATATAAAGCACTCTTCAAACATCTATTTCTTTTGAGTCCATTATTTGGTAAATATGTAACTGCTACACATTAGATTAGGTATTTTTCTTCTTCTCTTACTGTCTTTTTTATTTTGTTTTTTGTTTTTTTTAATAATATCTTCAGTGCTAGGAGTTGGGTTTAAAAAATACATGAAATGGTGTGGAGTTGCTCCTCGGGAAACCCGGCTTTCCTGAGACATCTTCCACCATGTGCAAGATAGTGATCACAATATTTTTCGCCACTCTGACGAAGATGAGGGAGGGGAAAAAAAAGAGTACACAGCAATGGCCAAAGAAAAGGATCAACAACAACAGTAACAACAACAGTAACAACAACAAACACTGTTCAATCCCAGAGCTCTGAAGTAGCATATCTTCATTCTGAAAATAGGTTTCTTTATGATGGAAGTCTTTTTTTTCTTTTTTTTTAATTCCTTTTTTTATTTTAAAGTTTGAAGGAGAAAAAAAAAGGTTTGTAAACAGGTAGGAGCTGAAATCGTAGGCTCCTCCAAAAGCAGTCAAAACCTATGTCCAAGTGCTTGTTTCTGTTCCAGCTTGCAGGGAACCATCCACTCTTTACAAGTATTTATGGCCACAGTTCAACAAGAGTCTTTTTTTTTTTCCTTTTTTTTAAACTTTATATTCCGAATGGGAAAAAAATGGTGCAATACTCCGGTAATTATTTTCTTGCATTAGTCCACAATAAAAAGCTGCTAAAGGTAGATATACATATTATTCTCCAGAGATACACACTGTAAGTTTTTAAAATGCAGTAAGAGTCCTTGAGTAAACATTTACACGTGAATTGTCGCCAGCCCCTCCTATCAGTTTTTTTTAATTTTTATTTAAAAAAAAAACAAGTAGGATTAGCTACAAGAAGGGCTGTGGACACTCAGTGCAAAGTTAGAAGCTAATAACAATTAAACATTTGACCGATAAGCAAATCAAAAGCATATACTGAAAAAGAAGAAAAGAAAAAAAAGGTCACACAATTTGTTAAGTTGTACACCTGGCACACGCACACATCCATACATTCATACATCAATTCAACTTGTCCCCAATGCATACATGTAAGAAAGAACCAAAAATAATAATAATCCTAGAGCCTGTTCTTTTGTTTTCTGATACCAACCTGGAAGTGTAATAATAGAAAGTGTTCACATTTTTGTTATTGGCCTACTGGATTCAAGTATAATTGCATGTTTGATATGTTAATTTTTCTTTCTTTCTTTCTTTCTTTCTTTCTTTTTTCTTTCTTTCATTTCTTTTTTTTTTTAAAAAAAGACCTTTGAACTATTTGGGGGGAGAATTTAAAAAAATGACACAAAAAGCAATGAAACAAGTGTAATGTGCATAGGCAAGACCCACGGGAGTAGTGGACCTGGATATTCCACCCCACCTCTCAATCCAAGTCATCCAGCCAAGGGGGCTTAAGATTTGTTCCCCAATAGCTGCTGACAAGCTGGTCAGATGCCACCCCACCCCCACCCCCACTGATTACTGGATCCGCCTCTGGTAATGTGCATAATTATCACAGGCTCATTTTAAATAGGCTTTCTCACCTCCCCTTCCTCCCAACCCCAACTTCCCCAAGTTGATAAAATAACCCTTTCCAGCCCAAATTCTGAAAAGTGCCCTTCATGATAGAACTAGTCTAAGCAGCTTGTATACGTCTTTAAAAACACCATACAAACATAAAAATAAAATTAAAAAGCCGTTGGAAAAAAACCCACACAAAACTCTATCATTAGCACATGACACTGACCAAAGGGAGCCCCATACTGTTAACACAAACAGTTCACAAGGGATTCCAGCAGAGTTTCATAGTCAAGAGTAGACAGAGGTACTAAAAAAGGGCCGCCAGTCTGATCTATTAAAGCTGGATCCTTCGTGCTGCCCTGGACTGGAAAGGGTTACTGCTATTTCTTTTTTTTTTTTTCCTTTAGTGCTGATGATTGTTACTTCTATTTTGTTTTTCTGGCATCCTAGATGGATTCCCCGCTGAGAAGATCCCCTGGGAGAAGAGTATTCAAAGGCGTTGGGCTTCCGATAACCCTGCCGTCATCGGTGCTGGGAGGACCCCAAAGGCTGCTTGAATACTGAGGGACCCCACCCCAGAGCAGATCGCTGCTCCCTTTCCCACCAAGGCAGGGGGTATTCCAGTGGCCTGCATCATTGCGCACCATGCCATGAGAACTGCTTGTGGAGCCCAAACGTGTCTGAGTGGTTCCAGTGTTGGACTGCCAACTGGAAGTGGGGGGCAGTGGCTGGCCTTGTGCTAAAAAACGGTTCACTTCCTCCTCTCCAGCAAACTCAGCCAAGATGGTAGTGTTCCCCAAAACGCACC
The DNA here is from genome assembly GCF_009769535.1 of Thamnophis elegans. Lineage (NCBI taxonomy): Eukaryota > Metazoa > Chordata > Lepidosauria > Squamata > Natricidae > Thamnophis > Thamnophis elegans. Next base: position 57,116,077 of record NC_045542.1, read on the forward strand.
TGAAAACATAAGAGAAAAACTGGTGAGACCTACTTCCCAGGACCTATGCATTTATTCTGACCACAGTATATACATTCCCTTAAAGTTAAACATTACTCAAGAGCTAGAACATTGATTGTGAAACAATCAAATATTACAGTGGAAAATCTGGCAAGGAAGTTTTGAATATGGGAAGTAACATTGTGGACATTTAGATTGATACCCGAGGATGATAGGGAAGTCTTAAAGCAGAAACAATTTTGGTTTAGTCTTTTTTTTTAAAGGATTGTAAAATAAGATTGATTAGTCACATAACACCCCACCCCCTCTATATGCCATTCTTTTTTGTTCACTATTCATGCCTCCTTTTTACTGTCCAAGGCAATCATTAAATACATCACAAGCCCCAATTGGGCATGCCTTTCTTGAAAAACAGTAAATACCGAATCAAATAACATACATGTGCAGAGACTTCTGAGCCTTTGCTGCTTCCTCCTTGGAACTGTATCGGACCACAGCATTCCCTTGAGTCAGGTTCAGATGGAATGTAATAAGAGGACCATGTTGCAAGCATAGAGTACGCAGTGTAGAGCCATCAATCTAATTAGGGAAAGCAGGGGAAAAAAAGTGTGAGCAATTTCTCTCCTCCTCTAGTGCCATTATTATTTTGACAAATGGGGAGTAACACATTAGTAAAAAGTCAAAACCATATCTTAAAAACATATAAATAAAACAGTGTAGATTCCTCCCAGAGATTTAGTGTATTGATGAAACAATTCTTCCATCTTCCACTTCCCCTAACTGAACAGGCACACCTACAATTGAGCTATTTCTGGAGCTTCCCTTCAGGGACATGTTACTTTTCTTCAAGCTCCGCTGCCTGGATATTAGAACCTTACCATTCCTAGTTGCCTTCAGAAAAGTGATGAGAGGTCAGGGTCAGAGCTCTAATGAATATACTTTTGAGGGATGGCGTGGTAACACCAGTCCTGAAATAGGCATTGATGTGCTTCATGTTCAAGTAGCCACCATTAGATCCAGACAGTTTGGAAACCTGTTGATAATTTCAATCTTTCTTTTGTTGTGAAGATTATTGAGAAGGCAGTAAGGTTCCAATTGCAGAGAGCCCTGGAAGAAATTTGATTATCTGGGCTTTTTCAGCTGGGTGTCAGGCTAGAGTACTATATTGAGAACACATCATTTGCTTTTGTCAATGATCTGTGAACAACCAAGATTGTGTGACCTTCCTGATCCTCCTTGATCTGTCAACTGTGTTCAGAACCACTGATCATGGTATTGTGCTGGACCATGTCTGGAAGCTGAGAATGGGAAGCGAGTGTTACAGTAGTTGTCCTTTTAATAGAGCCAACTCTGGTTGTTGGCGGTGATAGAGAAGAATTGAAGCCAGACGGTGCTACACTGCTGGGACCTGTAGGGCTCAATTCTCTTTCCATTATTCTTTTACTGATGCACAAAGCCACTGTGAGAGGTTATCTACTGACATGAGGCCAGGTAGCATCAGTTCATTGATGATACTTATTTGTCTATTGAGGCACTGGACTGCATAGAAGGTGTGGTCGAAGTACTGACCCATTCCCTATTAGGATCTACATGGAGAAGAACATATTCCATCTATACAAGGCAGAGTGACTGTGAGTTCAGAGGCCTGGCAAGGCAGAATATTTTTCATTCTAGATAGAATTGAGCTCTCTATTTTTAATTTGTTCATAATTTGAGGATCTTCCTAAATTCATTATTCTTGCTCAATGAGAAAAACGGCAGCTGTGGCCAACAGGATCTTTGCACGATCCCATCTTGTTCATCAATTTCTACTGGAAAGTACTCTGCATGGGGCTACACTTAAATACCACTCAAAAGCTACAATTTAAGAACGCCGCTGCTGAAGTATTTATCAGTATTCTTCCTGTTGCCTGTGAAACACTTCAAGAACTGAAATGATTATCTGGATTTAATTCAAGGTGCTGGTTGTCATCTTTTAGGCTCTGGTTGTCATCTTTAAAGGCCTACAAATGATTTAGGATCTGGTTATCCTTAACAGATCTAAGACGATCTGCTAATGCATTGAGGTCAGGGACAGGGGGCTTTCTCAGATATCCTACTCTTAAGAGAATGTAATCATTAGGGAACATGAAACTGGGCCTTCACTATTGCTGCCTCTATCCTATAGAGTAGCATCCTCCGTGTAATTGCAATAATCCCAGCCCTCCCTCAAACCTTCAATGAATGAAGTGCAGACGGCCCCAACGCAGCTGTGTTTATGCCATTCTAGCACTTAATAAATAAATAAAAATGTTAAGGAGGTCAATCCAGGTAGATTCATTTACCTGGGGAGTGAGGTTACGGAGAACTAGCCAGCTACTTGTTCTTCCTGAGCTGTCAGTACTCCAGGCTGAGCCTATAACCCAACAAAGAAAACATTAGGGAAAGCCCAACCTTACAATTGAAGAAGAACAGAAGATACAGGACACAAACCTGATGAATACAATTTCTACAAGAATTTCTAATGGGAAATATATTTGGATCAGAAGATTTAGCAAATGTCTGCTAGTCTTCCTCTCCTCCATTCATATCTAATTCCTCACTGTGGAATTTTGCTTGTCATAAATAGAATCAATGCATTATTTAGGTTTACCCAATATGATACTTTACAAATATTTTGGATCAAATTCAAGACTTTCCAACCAGAAATTCTGGGGATTGTGAACCAGTATATTTGAAGGATAGCCATGAGGTAGGTAGGTAGGTAGATAGACAGACAGACAGACAGACAGACAGACAGACAGACAGACAGACAGACAGACAGACAGACAGACAGACAGATAAATAAATAGATAAAGATAGATCTCTATATATACAGTATATTCAGATATACTGGTTCACAATCCCCAGAATTTCTGGTTGGAAAGTTTGATCCAATATATATACTGGTATATGTATATGCATATGTATAGGTGTGTGTGAGCGCGCACACCCACACACGTACACACCCACACTTATATCCCGTGCTTGGAAACCTCTGAGATTTGTAGAAATACACTAAATTGAGGATGGGGAGAACATCTGTTCCAACAGTCTTTTGAGAGTGATATAGTCTGATATAGGCTGACTGATTGATGTGAGGATAACAAGGAATTGAGTAAAAACAGAATAGAATGTGAAGAGAGAATGAAAGCATGTTTTACCAGAGGAAAGCCACAATAAAATTACTACATTTCAATAGACGTTGACATTTCTATAGTCTTTTCTAAGCCATACATTATATATCTATATCCGTGATGGCAATCTTGTAGCACGCTGAGCCCTCTCTGCAGGCACTTGAGTCATTGCCCCAGCCAGCTGCACTGCACATGTGCGCACTCATCCTGCCAGCCAGCTGATTTTTGTGTCTTGACATGTGCGGGGGGCACACGGGAGACAACGTGCACATGCAGGGGGTGGCGGCGGTGGGGGTGTCGCACGCACATTCACAGGGGCGTGGGGGAGCATGGGGTGCAATGCTCCCCCCTGTGCCCCATTTTTGGTCCCATAAAACTTCAGGGAGACCTGATAGGCCCAAAATGGGCCACGGGGGGGGGGGTGTTATACTGTGCTCCCCTTCTCCCCCATTAATGGTCCCAGGAGGCTTGAGGGAGGCCGTCTATGCCAAAACAGGGTGTGTACGTGTGTGTTTTACTCACATTGCATTATGGGTGTTGCTTTCAGCACGCGATGACAAAGCGGTTAGCTATCAATAATCTATATCATCTACAATATATCTATCTATGAAAGGTAGTCTGAGTGTAATACAATCTATTCATAGGTATGTCTGTATAGGTTTATAAAATAAATAATTCAAACTCTAAACAGAAGGTAGATGCATCTGAACTCAAGTGGCTGACATTGACAATATTGCACTGTCAGTCTTCAGAGCAGGGGTCTCCAACCTTCGCAACTTTAAGACTTGTGAACTTCAACTCCCAGAATTCCTCAGCCAGGAATTCCTTAGAGGTGGACCAGACTTGGGAATCAAAGTAAAGAATGCTAAAGTTACTTTTATTATATAGTTATAGTAAAAAAAAATCTTGCATGACTGAAAGCACCTTCCGCCTCCCTGTTTTATCTGTACAAGAACTAGGGAGCATCAATTCTGAGATGCTTTCTGAAGCTACCCTTCTGCTTTGAATTTAAATTTATGTGATTCTTGCCATGGTTGTGGCCCTTTCTCCTGTTCCTCAAGTTTATTTTCACAACCTATTACACACTCTAATTTTAGGTCAGGATTTTCCACATAAAAAGTTTAAACACAAAGTAAATATATATTGTATTCATTTAGCTAAGAAACAGTTGGGCTGATCCAAATTCTAATCCACCCTCAGCCAAGAGGTTCATTGACTGTCTGTAGATTGGTTACCCCTTTCAGCCCTAACAGGGTTCATTTTGTGGAGAAAAACTGGATGAGAAAGTCTTATGTATGCTGCCTTAAACGCTTAAAGAAAAGCAGATATAATCGATGCAGTTAAGTCAAAAGAAGAAGAAAGAACTCAGGAATACCAGAGGAGTAAGAGCTGGTCCAACCCAATGGGCTGGCACCCCAGGTAGACGATGGCTTGGTGTTTGTTAAGCCTGGAGGTGGTCTTGTCGGAGCTGTAGTGTTCCTGGGAACCTTCCAGAGTTCATGTGACAAAGAGGCTTGTGTGTGAGAAATTGGACCAGAAGACCATGTTGATTTGATGTCTGACAATTTACCTGTAATAGAGAAATGCAATTCAGAATGTCAGAATGTGGAATTTTTGGACAATCTGGGATCCCCAGGTTTCTTCTGTCTGTATATAAACATAGTGAATTTCAAGCAAACAGTGGTTCATACATTGCTCATCTTTGTTAATTTTGTTGTTAATTCTTTTTTTTTGGGGGGGGGGTTCTGCTATATGTCTCATTAATCCATCAAAGATTCTCAAAATGGTCTCTATAAGGCTCAAAAATATGAAATTCATCTGGCATCATAACTACGGAATAAATCCAAATATTCACCAGTCTCAAGCATATATCATTTTACCCTCCCAGCCCCCAACAGAAAAGGAAAGAAACTGCTCATTTTCACGAAGCACATAGAAGCTACTTTGTGATCCACAAAGATCTTTGGGAAAGGGTCTGTAACTTTCAATTAACAAGAGTGTATGCTTCACAGAGACAACACTTGGCTTGATTCCTTGGGCTACTAAAGCGCAGAATCCCAGCAAAAACAAAGTATATTCTACAAACCTAATTCCTGAATTATAGAAATAAAACTGAAAGTTTTATTTCCCTATTAAAAGAGAATGGGAAAGTGAGGATGAAGGATAACATGCAAGAGAAAGATAGATAAGGAAGATTCTTCATTTATTATTTTCATTAATCCACTTAGCTATCACAGAGAATGACGAAGAAAGAGGGGGTGTCTTTCAAAACTTTCATCAGGTAGTCCTTATGACGATGATTTATTCCTTTAATCATATATTTCCTAGTAGTTTTTATCATAACTATCTCTAACTTGAATTTCTATATCAAATATAGTGAAACATCTGAAAGATGATTAAGACAACCAAGTAACAAATTAAAATAGCAATCATATGAATAAACCATTCTTAGATGTCAATCAATTGAAATATAGTAACAGATTATCAATGAAATATTTCCCAAAGTCTATAAAGGAAGGCGGTATTGATGCAAGTATTGAGTTTCAATCAAAAGAACCTCTCGTGCTATGCCACCATCTAAGCATGGCTTCTCCTACTATTTTTCTCAGTTCTTAACCTTTTACGAAGTATAAAGCTGTAGCTTGTAAGAACTAGGTTCCTGCCAAGTTATTGATTTCTCCTTTTCCAGAAAGATCGATTATTTGTACAAAACCAGTAAATTCTGAAAACTTAACTTCAGGATTTGAACCAAGTTTTACCCAAAAGAAATAAACAGCCCCGTCAAAGGAAAAGGCATCCTAGGTAAAATAAATGGCAACTATTTCTTTATTTTAAAACCTTTTGAATTGAAGATTCAACAGAACTTTCAGATTTTATTTTTTAACTGCCAATTTTAATTACATCTTAATTTCTTAAAAAATTACTTTAACTGGAATTAAAGATTGTGATGAGTTTGTGGAAGGATGTCTATGAAGAGTATCAATCATCCAGCGCAGGGTTATCCCAAAGGTGCTTTTTCCAAAAGGCAACTGGACTTTGGTTTTGAAAAAAAACTTTTGGAAAAAGCACCTTTGGGATAGTCTGTGAAAGGGGTTAGAGATAGTTTGAATCAGTGAGGATAACAACGATAAAGGTGCATGTGGTGGAGAGAAAGAAATAGATTCATTTGTTGCTGGCTGTACTAAACCTTTGAGGTAGTTCAGTCTACAAACTAAAACAAGACCCCATTATTATGATAACAGATTGCAATTTTGAAGGATTGATGAGATGTTAATTACCTTATTTTTAGTGAATTGGTTGAAAAAGGCATACAGGTAGTCCTTGACTTACAACCAGAATAGGGACCAGAAAAGTCATTATTGCAGTGTGAGTGTTAAATGAGGCATAATGTAATCACATTTTCTAGCCTTTTTCTGCCATGGTCGTTAAGCAAATAACCATAGTTGCTAAGTGAGATATCACCTTCTCTGATAGCTTCCCCATTAACTTTGCATATTGGAAGCCAGCTGGAAAGGTGATTGTGTGACATAGGACAATGCAATAGTCATCGTAAATGTGTGACAATTGCTAAGCATCCAAATCACGATTGCATAATTGTGGGAACACTGAAACAGTTGTAAGTCACTTTTATCAGCATTATTGTAAGTTGAGGACTACATGTAGTACAGAATTATACTACTGGCCGTATTTTCGATGGTTCCCAGAAATTATGTATAATTCTAGTTCTAATTCTTTAATTCTTCCTATTCTTTAATTCTGGGTTCCAGCCTAGAAATTGGGGGAAACCTCAGTTGACAAATTAGCTATGATTAGCAAACGTCCCACTGAAAGATGACAAATGCACAAGTGCACAAATACAACAAAATACTTAAGAGCTGCTGCTGCTGAGGAAGAAAGTAGCCAGCATATTTTTGAATGTTGGGTCCAATATTATGTGAGATACAATACACACTGTGATAGAAAAGGCAGTTCCACTCTTCCCATTGAGTGAATAAAACACACACCATTTATGCATGGGTTTTTTTTATTTGCTTTTTCAAACTCCATCAGTGCGTACTAGTGACTGTATGATGAGGACTACAGCTGGCATTTTTGCCTTAAATCACGCAAAACAACGAGAAGATGAACAAGATTATTATCTGTTATTCTCACACAAAAGATATACATTATGATCCCACATTATATAAGTTACTTTATATTGTTGTTTCCACAATGTAGGTGAGTCATATTTTTCTTACTGTTAGGTACATGATGCTTCTTTTAAATATATTTTTAATCTTTATATGCCACCTAAAGTTTCTTGGTGACTGAGGTGGCTAAAAATAAGTGAACAAAGAAAATGTGATAAAAAGCACGAACAAGAGCACTGTGTCAGCGTTTAGAGATTGACAAAAGCATACATAATAAAGCGTGTTGCTACTTTCAAGTATCCTTCTCCCATGTCCTCCTTATGAGTCTCTGAATTCCTACTTGCACTAATGGTCTAAAAATAAAATAGCTACCAGTACCTTGAAAGCGTGACGACAGGTGAGCACAGAAGGTGCAGATATTCAGCCTTACCCAAATTGATTATGACCATCTTGATTATTACTACTCTCTTCAAGACAAGACATAGTTGAGAAAGGGAGGGAGAGAGGGCGCAGAAGAGCAATAGATGCTGCGCCTCTTTGGATCAAGTCATTCTTCCAAAATAAAATGCTCAATGTTGGATAGGTGGTGTTCTTTGCTGCATAACTTCTGCTGGTAATTGTGTGTATGCTAGGTATCTAAAGAAAATGTTTATGTCTGAAATCAGTTTAACAGAGATTAGCATTATACAGAATGTCTGTTTCTCATACTGAAGCAATGCATAGCCTGGTATGGCCAGCTGCATATATATATCCCCATTACATGCTGACTACTGTTAAATTCTTAGGACAGTCATTTGAACAAAGGAGCCCAGTATGCAAAAGAAGTACACTTGTACCGTCGTCGTTACTACAAAGAACAGAGGCCATGTGAAAACCTCCTATCCAAGGGGCCTCTTAGGAGAAAGGCCATTGGTCATACCTGCAATGCTGCTGAAAGAGCTACTGTAGCCGGAGGCACTAAGTGGCCAGGCACTCGATGAAGGCAGCGTGGCATTCTGAGATGATGTTGGGGATGACCCTGCAGAACCAGCAAAGAAGCAACTAAGAAAGATGGGCAGAATGGTGTCTACGATAGCATATGCAATTCTCACACCATCACATGCAAACAAAAACAATGCTAGCCCAACCCTGCCTTTGACGCCTAGCCGTGAAATGTTATAGAAAGCATGGTTCAATGTACAGTAGTGAACTCACTATCAAAGAACAACACGGTGAGAAAGATGATGATATATATATATATATATATATATATATATATATATATATATATATATATATATATATATATATCTTCAATATATATTCAATTATTATATATATTCTCTGTGTCATATTCAAGATAATGATATTCACTGCCATTGTATCCACAATTTACGAATTGTATGTGAAAAATATGAAAATGCAGCCATGTTAATTATGATGACTCTGCCTTGCATTCTATGGTAGGTATTTTCAGAAGAAAAGGCACATCTCTGCCCCATTTGCCTTTAAAAATCCCAGCCATGGCCACCATTGACCAATCTTGTTCTCTTGACATTCCTGCAAATTTTGCTGAAATGTGTATTCTAGTAAGCCTTGCTACAACAATGGTGACACTCAATATTATACAACAACACAAATGTATGATTGCTGCATTATGCAAGAACTGAAAACCAAATGTCAGATTCTATGCAACAGATTTGTTAAAAGCCATCACCTTTAAGATGATCACACTACTATGAACCATCAATTCTATATGTGTTGTCCTGCTTGTTTCAGACAGTTACACAAATTATTTCCCAATGCATAGGTATGTGCCATGGCAGAAAATGCAAACATGATTCTTATACCTATGTCTTCTGCCTAACCTATGCACTTCAAGAAATAAACTTTAGTATATAGTTTTTCCAAACAATGCAAACTAATAATGCACAATTTACTATTGTTACTTTACCAACAAAAACATCTATTCTAATAAGTCAAGAATGAAAGAAATACCACTCCCAATTTTAAATAGTTTGCAAATCACAAACTAAAGTCAAAGATCAATGCTGAAATGACTGTCTGACTTAGGGGATATGAAGAAATCATCTGTCTGAGATTCACAGTTTGCTTATGAAATATTATTCTAAAATCTGTGATTGTTGTATGCAAGTATCTTCCATTTTGAACACTTTGAACTTTGAACATGTATGAAGTGTTCGTTATATGTATTCTAATTACTTTTAATGGCTTTTAACTTTAACACTTGATGTCTTGAATATTCTGTTGAATGGAAAGTTATAATAAATACATTTTCTACAGAAAACAGATGGTATGATATTCTGTGGAAGCAGCATCTATAAACACAGGATGCTATTAGGATTCAGTAGAAACTTGTTTTATACCCACTCCCCACTGCACAGACCATGATGGAACATCCATGCCACCTTGTCTATACTGTACCTAAACATAAGCAACTTGTACTAAATTTCATAGAGAAAGTGAGCTACCGATAGATTTAAAGATGCTCCATTCTCCCTTATTTATCAAGGTGTCCTTTGCATACCAGAGCCATCAATGGAAAATATTCAAACTATATAACAATCAGAAAATAAAAAATGAAAACCTAAACTTCATCCCAATTATAATATAATTAAATTTACACAATTGCATGCAGAGTTTAAGTATATAATGATATACTTACAGCTGGACTTAAAGAAAAGACATAAATGTGTATTTTTAGTCTTTATTTCACCTTAATACAGTAAATGTACAAAACCTGCTTGGAAATCTAGTCCAGAATATCTCTGACACTTCACTGTGCAACTGTTCTGGATCAGGAAGTAAGGGCTGAAGAGGGCTTTTATTCCGTTACATTGGGAATAAAAGCAATTGTGCAGATGGGACCAAACGATACCCTCATTAGTTCTTCCATATCAACAAAGGAAAGCAAAAAAGGAAGGAAACCCCCCTCCCCCAACTGTACTCTAAAAATCTTGAGTGTAGTCTTTTAATGGGTCACATGCATTTAGGAGTCTATAAGGGAAGTGATCAACCTGCTAAAAGGATCTCTGTGGTAGTGAATCTAGCTTTCCACATTTTTGCTTAGAGAAAATTTGCCTCTATAAAAAACTAACAGAAACAGTAACAGAACTAGCTGTTTTCCTTTGCTGAAGGTTTTGGGAATAGGATGCTTTCAAACACTATGCATGTGTACTACATATTGTACATATTTTTGTGTATCAGAAAAGGACATTGAAGATGAAGCTATTTCAGCTTACCTCAGTATGCAATTAGTTCTGTTATTAAGAAACCCTTTGCAACAAAACATGCTTTCAGAGATAGTAGTATAGAAACACTTTTGAAAGTGTTTTCAATCGCAGGCAAGCTCACAGCATGCTTTTAAATTGCTTGGCGTCAAATTATATGTTTTCTAAATAATAGAACCTAAATTAATATTCCTCAATAGTGATAAACCACTGGTCTATTTGACATACTTTGTTGATACTGGCTGGCGATGGTTTTTTATGACTTAATCTTGCCTTCTGAATCCAAATGTGAGAAAAAACTAGGGGTTAGCAAAGTTTCTGTAATGTATCAATCAAATATTCCCTATACAAGACTCTGATTTTGTTTCAAATTCTTTTTAAAAACTTCTTTTGTCTTGCAAAATTGATAAGAAAAGTAAGGTGAAATATTAAAGGATTTCAATGGTTAAGGAAGATGTCCTTGATTCCTTTTTTTAAAAAATAAAGTAATAAAATACAATAAGTTTCACAAAAGACTAGAGTGAAATAGAAGGTAAGATACAAATCCCCCCCCCAAAATATAATGAGAAAGTTTAATAGGTACCTCCTATATCGTCTTCCTAATAAAAATATTTCCCTATCTATTATAGGGGGTTTTTTTTTGCTCCATGAAGAAAATACATAAGAGCAGGGCTGTCAACTCCCATGGGCGGATGTGTCATGTACTGGCCACGCCCGCACCCGGTTTAGTGAAGGGGGAAAAAGTCCCTATACATCACGTGACATTGCCGTGACCACGTGTGTTTGACACCCCTGCATACGAGCTACTCTTTGCAGTACACGTAGCAGTAGTAAATGGACACAAAAGTGAAAACAGTGAAAAGAAAAAAGTAAGAAAAGATTAATAGAGATAACCTGAAACCTCACAATTAGCATTACCATTCAATTCAGCAAACCATTACACAATTTAAAAGGCTGCAGCAGAAACTCTTGACTGTTGATGTCTTTCTAATGTATTTGCAAATTTGAACCCCAGTGACTTTAATTCAACAGACCCAAAACAGCCCAATGCAACTTGGCAACGGTTCCATCATAGATCTCTGAATTCAGGGAGAGAAAGAATAAAACTAATGTATAGATATGCTTTTATGCTCACTTTCGCATTGAGCAGATCGATGAAGTGTGTAAGTTTTTCAGATCAAAGGGTAACAGATATGCAAAGATATGCAAAGGTCCTCTAAGGACAAATTGGTTGAGAATAGCATTTAATATATTTTCCTTGGAAAATATTAATTTCCATTTTTTAGCATATTAAAAATTATGCTCCTGGGTCATTTCTCAAAAGTCTTGGGAACTGTTTAAAAGTTTTGTGAAAATGTATATACTTTTTTCAGTCTACTTCTGATGTTCACCTAAAATGTTGGGAAAGTGCTGAAAAACTATGCATTTTTCAAATTCCCTCAATCAGCCAAAAGGTTGGCAGAAAAACACAATTAAGACACTGTGCAGGAAGTGTCAGAAGCAAGGAAAAGAAAAGTATCACAGGACATAAAGAAGGAAAAGCACCAGATACTTACAAATACATATGCACATTAATTATTCATCAAGAGTCTCAAATCTAAGTTCCCTGTATCATGTCCACAAAATTCACATGTAATTCATAAAACCAACAGGTTAATTTCAAGCTTATCTTCCTTAAAAGTGTTGAGCAGGCCATAAAATTTTAACTTCAACAGAAAATTCTTTCTGGCGGCATTCTATCTCACAAATACAATATGTTGTTCAACTATAAAGTAAGGCTACAGCTTCTGGTGCCTGCAAGCCACCAGTGCATACAGATTTTAAGAGTAACCCCACTCCTCAGTCACTCTGAAATATAGCAACCCATTTTACACCAAAAAGGGAGAATGAATAATTTATGTCACAACACAATAGAACTTTTAGAAGTATTACAAATTTAAATTAGGTAGCAAAGTTCTCTCCAAATAAAGCAGCTACCCTTAGCTTGGTTTTTTCCTTACTCCCTGCTCCCTGACAATATCACTGATATCAGCCCCACCCACCCCAACAGTCTTATATTCAAAACAGGAAAGTGAACAATATTTATTTTCTCTTCCCGAGTAGAGGAAAACGATCCATTCCTTTGCATGAAGATGCAGAGGATAGATCATTACTTCCATTTTCTGAACAGAAAAAGGAAATGCTTCTCTTTTCAGATCAGCACACATTGTAGGTATCTTACATTTTTCTACAGGATTTAGACATATAGTATGGCTTCATACCATATGTGAAAAAGATCAAATGAGAAAGTGAAAATCTCATTAAAAAGAACTAATATTGCTTTTATAATTCTGGGATCAGAATGATATTTTCTCTCAATGTTATTATCTTGATTATTGATGTAACCAGGTAATTGCAGAATATTAGCTTACATCTGAAAATATGATTCTATGCTATACCATACAGGAACCATAGTGAGAGACACATCTTCATTAAGTCCCAAGGAAAATAGAGCAACTTCTAGAGAAAAGAGGTTTCAGTGAGTTCTATTAATTTTCTTACAGGCTGAAAGCTCCAGAAAGAAATTAAAAAACTCTTTTCATTGAACCCCTTATATTTAAAGGAGGCAAGGTATCAGATATTTCAAGTCAGGTATTTCAATTTATAGTTGTACAAGATTGAATATCAAACTAGACATGGAAAGAAGCAACATCATTTTTCCTCCAATTACTTCTTTTCAGATAAAAATTTAAAAAAATAATTTATCATTATGTGGTTGTGATGTTAAGCAGACAAGATGGGGCTTAAGACCTATAAATGAGTATCTTTTCTTAAGACAGAGATAGCCAGGAAGAATTTTTAGTGTACAACCTACTCCTGCCATAAAAACAAAACAAAACAAACACCCCAAAACCAGTTATAGAAGAAGGACCTCTAATCATACTATTTCACTGATTTAGTTGTCAAAGCTGTTTTGAGGTTTAACCAATTAAATATGCACACTGGTGTATATAGCCTGAACTTAGTCTGCCATGTACTCTAAAAACCACAAATGTTAGAAGAGAAACAAAAAAAAATGCAATAAGGACAAATGATTGTGACAATACCTCCACTTTTGAGTAAGTAGCGATTGACATCCTGTATAGTGGTGTTAATTGTAGGACCTGTAGGAACACTTCCAGGGGTAACATCAGGATCATTTTCAGGGTCAATATTTTGTAATCCTTTCCATGGTACTCCAGGATGAAATTCTGTTTGGCAAAACAAGATGAAATCAACATTTTACTTCTCAAGAGTCATAGAAAATAGAGATGTATGGAAGTTTTGGTGGGTGGATTTTGCTATAAATTTCAGAACTAATGCATCACTGTTCATTGTTAGACCACTGGGATTCCTAACATTCTATATCTGTGATGGCAAACCTATGGCACAGGTGCCAGAGGTGGCATGCAAAGCCACCTCTGCGGACATGTGAGCCATTGTCCTATGTCAGCTCCAGCATGCATGCACACACCAGTCAGCTGATTTTTGGCCTCTACGGAGGGGGGGGGAAGTTGTTTTCACCCTCCCCCGGGGCCCTGAAAGCCCTCCGGAAGCTGGAAACACTTTGTTTCTGAACTTCTGATAGGCCCAGTAGGCCTGTTTTCGCCCTGCCCAGGCTCTGGAGGCTTTCCTGGAGCCTGGGGAGGGCAAAAACACACACACCCCCGGAGGAAATATCAAGCTCAGCTTGGCGGCAAGCAGCACACTGGCAATGTGGCAGGTGTGGGAGGAAAGAGTGTGTGTGTATATGTTTGCGCGCGCATGTGGTGGCACGCTTTGCATTATGAGTGCTGGCACACACATGCATGCTATTGCACGTGTGCACTAGCATTTTTAGCACCTAACCACAAAAAGGTTAGCCATCACTGTTCTATATGCTTTGTTCAACAACAGTGTGAGATAAACAAAGTGTTTAGATAACGCCTCAAAAGAACATTATTCATTTCATTCAGTGGAAAAATAATAAGGAAGTGGAACATAAAAAGTAAGCCAGTGCATTTTGAATGCTAGGTAAGGAAATGTATATCTTTGGTCTGAAAAAAATAAAGCACATACTACATTGGGTTCTCAACAACAGTGCATTTCAGGACAAAGGACTGTTAGCTCCAGGCAACATTTCTACAATACTTATTGAAGATTACCTGGTGGCCAATTGATGCTGGAGCCATTGGAGATTTTATCATTATCAGATTTGGCACGTGACCAGCTATGAGGAACAGCTACAGGAGGACTGGCTGGTGATTCGCTATTTTGAATAAGATCATACCGGCCATAAGAATCATCAATGGAGGACTTTCCTGGAGGGCCGATACTCAGACCTCCAGGGATAGCACCTGGAAATGGAAGAAGTACAGGCAAGAAATCATAAGCTTATTAACAATATTAAATGTTGTTGGTGTTTCCTATTGCATCTCACTATTAAAAAACAAATGAAACTACATTTCAGTCACAAAAGGCAATACGATGCTGTGCATTTAATAGAAGGATAGAAGGTTAAATTAGGAAAGGTCAGAAGGTTACTACAAAAGATTCATCCAGTTAAAAATAGAAACCTTTCTACACTTTTGTAGGATACAAAAAGGACAATGGGACATTGCTAACAACTCAATCTGTAAATAATACTGGTATTTCTTTTAAAGAATACAGTAATAACTGAACTTCAGAAATGTGATTTTGTAACAGAACAAGTAACCAAATAGACATTTTAGTGCGTAGGTTGAAATATAATGATTGTGAATATCATACATTATTTTAAGTAGAGTTATAGATGCAGCTGTTGTAAGCTGCATACAATTTACATTAATAATGGAAGCATGGTTGATAGTAATCTTCTGTTCTCTAGGATAATTTTGTAGTTGTTCATTTAAATGAAAAAATAAACCTTCTGTGAATATTTCAAAATATTCCTCAGAATTTCTGAGGAAATTAGATTTTCTAACAGTGCTAAGATAGGCATGATGGCAAACTCCACCTGAGTTCAATAAGTTTATTCTCAGGAAACAAATAATACCCTAAAAATTATCTCTCTCTCTCTCTCTCTCTCTCTCCCCCTCCCTCTCTCTCTCTTCCTCCTTCCTTCCTTCCTCTTTACATCCGTCTGCCCATCTATCTATCTAACATTTTAATATTCTGGTTTATTCCATTCTATTTTTGATTCTGTCAAATATTCTGTCAGAGAATATTTACAATAAGAGTTCTATGACAAGTGGGTTCTATGTATTTATAAAGTATATGCATTACCATGCTTGCTAGGGTTCTGGTCAAGTGGAGAAGCAGCACTGGAAAGGTTATCCATTGAATTGGGGTGTGTCCACTGAGGAAGGCGAGACTGGGACTGAGAAGTATCCTTCACTGACAAACCACCAGGAATGTCCATACTGTTTACATTCATGTTTGGGTTCAATCCAGCTAAAAGGAAGTGGATAAACTGTCAGACTTTCTTAATTCCTGGTATTTAATGGCAATTTATATTTCAGGTCATAAGCTAACATTATATGTCTATTGATAAGGCAAATGAGGAGAGGAGGAGGAGAGCAGAGGAGAAATAAAGCACTAGGAAAAAAATCAAATATCATCTTAGCTCACTTCATTACTTCTAAAAACTCAACATACAAATGTAAAAGGATCTTTTCTTTTGCTGATATGGAGTCTACTTTCTATCATTCTAAGATCATACATTTTAATACTACCAGAGAAATCTTCCTGGTGTTATAGGAACAAAAGAGTAATATTTCTGAAAAGAGGAAGAGGATATATAGGTTTTGCACATCTTTTCCTTAACCAACTTTGTAGATGTTGAAAAATAAATGTGACAAAATGAAGAATTCCAAAGGTTAATGGCCACTTTTTAGCACAAATAGCATTAGCAAACAGCCGGGCACTCCAGAGAAATATTAAGTATAGTATTTCAAATGCCACTAGGAGGTCCACTGTATCCATCTGTTCCAAGTCACTTTAAGTCTGAAGCCAGGAAAAAAATGTTCAAATACAGGACAACTAGCAGAAGTCTTTCAGAAATAGATCTGTTTACTGAAAATTTGCATGGTGATTTTTACCTGTGAATGTTATCTTCACTATCTAAAAAATTATTGTTACATATAAGAAATACATGGATTGGAAACCAGTAGAGAGTTTATATTCTATATTTGCTAGATTAGGGAGTTAAAAATATATTCTTCCAAAGATTACACTTTTATAATGCTGCCAAGAAAATCGCATGGATCTAATCTCTAGGATTTGAGCTCAACTATAGTATGTTTTTATTTTTTTTAGAGACATGATCTATGAGGATCATGAGGGATCCACCATCCTTACGTTTCTGCACTGCTGTGTCCTGGATTAAGTAACTACATCATCATAAAAAAGGAACATGGAGAAGAAGAGATAAAGGAAGACAGAATCAAAGCATGTGGAATTTTAGTTATCCATGAGCAGGCAATCGGACAACTTGCGGATATTCTGGACTCTAATTCTCATAATCTATATGATCAAAGACTGGTTGGGAACAAAATACAGAAAAAAAATTAGAGGCCACCAGGTTATTCATTCATATTTCCCAAATAGAAAGTTTTGTGTTTGCTGACACCTAGTGTTGTGAACAGGAATTGACTACATTTTACTCTTGACAGAGAAGGAAAAAGACAGAAGCTGAATCTGATAGTGAGGAATGAGGCAAAAAGACTTGAGCAATAATGAGGGGGGAGAGGGGGGAAGAAAGAGTGGGGGGAGGAGGGACAGCAAGAGAGCGAGAATATTATTAATGAATTATGAGCAGTAAAGTCCTTTACAAAAACCACACTTACCAAGGGGGTAAGGAGCAAAGGTGTTCGGTGAAGACTGTTGCTCTTTGGTCTGCAGATCAGATAGGCCAGGAGCTTGGGGATGGGGTGAAAAGTTATCCATGGCTGATTTGCCTGCAGAGGGGTGCAAAGATAGGTGTGGAGGGGGCGGCTGCTGCTTCATAAGCAGGGCCTGGGCCAGCTGGCGCTGGTGTTGCTGAATTTGCTGCTGCATGTTATTGATTGTACGTGCAACCTACAAAATAAATAGTAACAATTTTAAAAAAAGAAAACGGCCCAAAGATTATGATTTTGTGCTGAGAACAAAAGAGCTACACTAGCAATAAACTCATTGGTGAAAGTTCAGATGTGTCAGGCATAGGTTACAGAACCTGAAATCTGCTTTTACAGGTAGTCTTCAACTTATGACCATTTGTTCAGCAACCATTCAGTTACAGTGGTGCTGAATGGACTTACAATTGGTCCACAAAGTTATGGCCACTGCAGTATCACCATAGTCACCTGATCAAAATTCATGTGCTTGGTGCCTCACACAGGGGTGCTTCAACTCCCTCCATCTGATAACAACCCCCCCCCCAAATCTATGCCCTTTGGATCACCTGTATTCTGTGGCCCTTGGCACCCCATCACTGTCTCCTTCTGCATATGCCTGGTGTGGCCTTTCAGCTTTCTTCCCCAGGTCACACATGCTCAGGGGTGGGTTCTAGATGGTATTACTGCCAGTTTGCTTGTGTGCGTGCTATATGCGCGTGCGCAATTCAATTGAAATTGTTGTACACATGCACAGAACAAACAAACAAAAGATGGTGGAGACCGGGGAACAGGGAAGAAGGCCCCTTGTGCCACTCTGCTTGGCTGGAGCTGGGTTGGGATTTGTACTGCAAAGGCTTCAAGATGCAGCTTAGGGGTTCTTGTAGAAGAAATCCCTTCATGCTATGATGTTGGGCTGGGGCTGGGTTGCATACTGTGAAAGGCTTTGAGATGTGCTGCACCTTATGGATTCTTGCAGCCTCACAACCATGGCATGACAAGAAGCCTCTTTGTGCTGCATTGCTGGGCTGGGCTTCATGCTGCATTGAAACACAGAGGCTTTTTGCAATTCCAGAGTGTACCATAAACCGCAACATATTCTTTTCCTGGTCTCCCTGCAGTCACACACATGGATGCACACATCTTGCACCCCTTTTTCCCAGGCTCACTGAGTTCCTCTGCTGCACTGCAGCAACCCCAAATTTGTGCATGGCCTGTGGTGACCCTCCACGGCACCATGCACTCCTTACCCAGGATTATTTCTATTTTCCACTTAATGACTTGGATGTCTAGATTACGATATCAATGAAGACTGCTGGGATTGACATAGCTAAGTAATGTGGTCATAAGATTACGGCTTTACAACTGCATTACTTAACAATGGAAATTCCAGTCCTAACTGTCATCATAAGTCGAGGACTACCTGTACAATTAATGATTTATTCTTGGATAAAAGTATGCATCACAGAATGTTTATTTTATAAATAGTCATTGTTATATACCATACAAGATTCTCTTCTGATAGTACATCTGGAATTGAGTGAAACCTACTTGCTGCTCCTGTTGTCTGATGGGTCCGGAAACGTTACGCTGAGCCTGTAACATTTGCTGCTGGATTTGTAAACGTTGGTATGCCTGAAAGATACAAAGAAAGGAATCATATGGTCACAGAACAAGGAGACCCAATACGTACAATGTATTAGTCAGCATTTGAATAGGTTTAGTACTTTCCCATTCTTGAAATTCCTAACAGTACTGAATCTGAGTAAGATTCAGAGCAAACGGGCTGCAATCAATATTTGCTTAACTCTTAAAAGGCGAAAAATTGCTTATGCACAGGAGGCCCATAGTTCTCTCGCCTTCTCCTATAGTTAACACTAAGCAGACTCCAAGTCACTGTGACTTGGAATCTGGCAGCAACTACCTTGGCTTTAATTATTTTGAAAAAATTCTTTAAAATTCTTTCCTTTTCCTCATGACTGGTGAGGCCATGCCTCCCCTGCCTCGTGACTGCACATCCCTGCTAAACATAGCTTTCTAATTCATTAAGTCCTGTGATAGATACTCTTGGTTGTAGCCATCATCTACTTTTTTCTTTGCCCTTTTGTCTACCTCCTACTTTGTTTGGAATTTAGAATACAGATGAATTGACTTTGGATTTGCATGGTTCCCAAGATCATTCCTCATGTTTTTGCCTAATGCAACTTTTATTCTAGCCATTCATCTCATTTCAGGAAAATCTTTCCTTGATTCTCTTTCATGATTTAGTCATAGAAATATTTTTGCCTTAAAAAAGTTCTATTATTTAAGAAGCCACCTAAGCCCAAAGCCTGTTTCTATAAGTGATCTTGTTTGGAACCTCCCTTAGGACAATTTTTATGCCTTGTGGGAATTATATTCTCTATATGAATTTCTGACTGTGATGTGGAAGTCGATTATAGAGGATAAGAGAAACTGTTATGATCTCAAAACAATTATAGGTAAAGAAATATTTTAAATTCAACTTTTAAACCAGATGGTTGTGGCACTTGATTATTCTCTGCCCATTCTCCCTAACTGCCAAAGCCATTTCCTCTCCTTCTCCATAAGTGCTTTTTCAAAAGGCTACTGGACTTCCTTTGTTTTTTCTTGAAGATGTTTGCCTTCTCATCCAAGAAAGCCTCTTCAGTTTTGACTGAATGGGTGGAGAATGGTTTGTATATACCTTGCAGTCATCTGATCATTAGCACCCTTTCTGAGAGTTGCTGAGGCCACTTGGAGGTTTGGAATATAAACCCTTCCATTCTTCACCATTCAGTTAGAACTGAAAGAGCTTCTTGGATGAGAAGGCAAACATCTTCAAGAAAAAACAAAGAAAGTCCAGTTGCTCTTTGAAAAAGCACTTTTGGGACCTGGATGACAGAATCTCCATAGACGTCTCTCTCTCTCTCTCTCTCTCTCTCTCTCTCCATCTTTTAGATCAGGATTATTAGAAGTAAATAATCCCTAAATCAATTCAATAGCATGGTTTAAATTCAGCTCTTGCAAAAGAATACATTAAATGCCATACTAATATATTAACATTTGGAGTAATGTGCTTTCTGTGCTCTGAATCCTATTGAAAAAAAAACCAAGACAGGTTGATCAGAGCCGGCTTGATCTAGTGGTTCAGGCACCAGACTAAAAACCTGGAGACAGTGTATTCTAGTCTTACCTTAAGCACAAAAACTGGCTAGATATTTGGCCACCTTTTCTCTCTCTCCCTCCCTCCCTCTCCCCCCTCTCCTTCTCATCTCAAAGGGTTGTTGTGGGGAAAATAAGAGGAGAGGGATATTAAGTATGTTAGTTACTTTGAGTTTTTAATAAAAAAAATAGAGGATAAAACATCTAAGTAAAATAAGGCACAATTATAACTCCTTTAAGAACAAATCATACATATTAATCATCATTAACATGTAAAAGATAAAATTATAGGGATCAAATTTTGGTAAAGAGAAAGGCAACAGAAATATGGTGAACATTCTGAGAAATACTAGCGGTACAAGAGGATGGTTTTGGTGATGCTTCTGATTATATGACTGCTTTGTAAGTTAAAGAGCAGAAAAATCTGGAAATAATCAGCGAAAAATGAGTCTAAAATGTTCAAAACAAAATAGGAAGATAGTACCTTTATTAATTGTATATGATTTCTTTGGTGTTTTTTTAAACTTACCAGCTGCAGCTGATAGAGCTGGTTCAACATCGTCATATGCTGAGGATTAATTGGCGAGGTTAATAGTGCAGGATTGAGACCAATGTTTTTTGCTGCAAACTGCAAAAGCTGTGCTTGAACCTGAGATAGAATAAAACAGTTTATATAATTTACACAACTGCTACACTTACTCACCAGAATTTCAGCCAAATACACAAATGGCACGTGATCTGACTTTCTGTGATTATGTTTCTTTTTGATAAATATATAAAGACACCAAGAAATTTATAGTAACTGCTTGTATAATAATAGCATACTGTATTTGCTACATATCATAACCAGGGTTTTCTTACTTATGATTTCTACTTAATATGTGTTGAACATGGTGTAGAAATAGTCACTGTTAGAAATATAACAAATCTTTGCAAAACTGAAGAAAAAAAAGTAGCACCATGATTGCTTCAGGAATAATAAGTGTTAGTGGTTAATGCAACCTGGCTCTATATTCCTGGCTACCGACAAAGAAATTATCCCAATTCTTATATAATTTAAAAAAGAGTTTTTAAATTTCAATGAGATGTTTCTCCCTTATTTAGTTCCAAGGTAGCCAAGAGGTGTGCACGTCTGTTCTATCTGCAACTATACCATCCGTTGTTTTTTTTTTGGGGGGGGGGAGTGTACTTGGTGCTCTCTAAGCTTGTTTGTTTTCTTGCAGACGTTTTATTACCCAAACTAAGTAACATCATCAGTGTTAGCGATGTTAGCACTGAAGATGTTCCCTCATTTGGGTAATGAAACGGCTGCAAGAAAACAAGCAAGTTCAGAGAGCATCAAGTCAATCCTGAGCTACAAATATTCTCCTTTATTTGTACCATCCTTTCTCCAGTGACCTTCAGTTCCCATTAAATCTCAAGAGAAAGCATCACTCTTTCCCCTAGAAATGATCCACCCAATTTCTTCTCTCCAAATTTAGCAGTGACTTTTGATCAGCCATTTGTGTCCAGCTCTGCTGCCTATAATACTGTTGATGTCCACTAACCTGAGGGGAGAGAAACTGAGGCACTTGAGCACGAAGACTAGGCTGGGATGAGTTAAGAGGTTGCACTGGCGGTTGCTGCGGCTGTTGCATGGTCCTGGCTTGTGCTGCTCCGCTATTGCCAAACATACCTAGATTGCCACTCGGTATCTGCAGAATAACAAAATTCACATTTTTCAGAAGTGCATTTTACTTGGTGGCAATTCTTTGAACTGCTCTACATGTTACTGAACAGGAACTCCCTTGTAAAAATTAGCAGATTTTTCAATCAATGCTTGAGTGAAATGTTACATTAACGCTCAGAAAGTATCAGTAGTAGATACCAATATACTGATGTTTTAGGAGCTATCTCCACAAATATCTACCCTGTGGAGTAGAACTATCTAAAAGTATATAAAACACATATATGTAGTTAGCCACCTCCCTCTCTGGTGAAATATCTGGAATGCTGTTAGAAGACAGTCAACAATATGGGGAGAATTGGACAGTTCTTGGACAGCAAGTTGGACCATCCAAACAGTCTAGTGTAGCCTAATGTTTTATTTTTGTTGTCAGTGGATAGTTTAGGAAGCATTAGGGTTTTATTATTTTTTCCTGCAAGTGAAAACTTTCTCATACAGCCTTCCTGACGCGCTGAACAGGCAGCTTGGAGCGAGGCTGCCTTCCGCGACCACTGTGGTCGAGGCACCACTGGGAGGTTCATCAGCGGCCGCTGGCGAGCTCAGGGGGCAGGTAGGAAGGTTAGGGAGCCCCCAGACGCTGTCGGAGGACTGTTTCTAGCCCCAGAGGCTCTACTGAGCTATCCGGATTGCCGACAGTTCTCCGGTGCTGCTCCAAAGCTTGCGGTGGCCATTTTGAAAGGAAAAGGTGCTGTGCTTAATTTTCCCGCCGTTTAAAATGCCACAGCCTGGTTTCCAAAGCAGATCGCTGCTGGGAGGGTGTTTAACATCGGAATCTCATTCGGGGGCTCCAGGCAGGTTCCCCCTTCCCCAGGAAGACTATTGAAGGCGGCCACAGGGAGTTTGGCTTTGCTCTGGCCATTCCCTGTTTTATTATAGCGTGGATCCAATTTCCAATTTGGCGCCAAAACCTTGCACCGCTGTTGCTCCCTGTCTGGCCCTTCCCTCAGAACTGTGACTGCATAAGGGGCTCATCACTTATATCCCAGGCACTTCTAAGGCTTAATTATTCAACTTGCCTGTGTTACAGCTTGGAGTAGACCATGGCCAGCAATAGTGTGGCTGAAGTCAGTGATCAGACAGGTCGTTCCACCAACAAACGCAGCAGACTTTATCCTGCTGCCAAGGGGGACAGTGCAAGTCGCCCTGCAAAAGGGAAACAGCACCAAAACAAGAAGGCTTCCAAAGCAGAAGAAAGATTGACTGAGAGGCGACAAAAGATATTGGAAAGGCAGTTTCAAAGGGCACGATCTGCCCAGGAGCAAACTGCCCAAGTCAGGGAGGCACCACCAGCTGAGCTTCCTGCAGCTCCTTCCGCAATTACCAACCAGCATGATAGATCACCATCCCTGGCAGAAGAAGGGGATTTCGGTTTTTCGCTCAATCCTTCTAGGGCATCTCCTCACTGGAGGAGGATTACATGGAGGAGGCCTGCTCTCTGTTGGAGGAGGAATTCCCTCCTCCGGAGCCTAGAACTGGGGTCACACGTCCCTCTCAGGATCCAGGCTCGGAGTTGTCTCCAGCAATGCAGGAGGTGGTCGCACGCGCTATTTCTCAGGGCACTGCAGACGGCATCCAGCAATCTGGAGAAAAGCCACCTGATGCCAATCTCCAGAATCCAGCATCTGGGCATGGTGGTTGACTCCAGAATCTGCAAGGTGTTTCTCACACAAGAATGAACGGACAGAATCACGTTCCTCGTGCGTCATATTTGGAGGTTCAGGTTAGCACCTCTCGTCACTCTAGCCCAGCTGCTGGTAAGTTGATCTTGTGCATTGCAGTGGTTGGCTGGGCATGACTGCATGCCCGGGAGCTTCAGTGGTTCCTGCTTCTGATTCAGCGATGGAAGGCCAGCAACTCCAAAAGGATGGTGAGTGTTCCTCCACCAGTGCTCCGGTTGCTCCACCGGTGCTCCGGTTGCTCCAGCGGTGCTGAAGAAGGGGTCCCTCTTCAAGGAACCAGAGTGCCTGGTCATAACAACAGATGCCAGCTAGTACGGTTGGGGTGCCCACCTGCAGATGCACGTGATGCAGGGCAGATGGTCTCCGGCGGAGCTCGCCCACACCATAAATTGGCTGGAGCTCAGGGCCGCCAGATTAGTCCTGCACCACTTCCGGCAGTTCATCGAAGGGTCTCACGTCCTGCCACTGACGGACAATATCCCCATCAAGGCCTACATCAATCACCAGGGCGGAACTCAATTGAATGCCCTGATGTTGGAGGCAGAAGCCCTGGGGCAGTGGGCAGAGCGCCACCTCCAGTCCATAAGCGTGGACCACATTTCGGGGAGGAGAATGTGGTAGAGGACTGGCTCAGCAGAATGACCATCAGCAATTCGGAATGGCAGCTTCATCCGTCTCTGTTTCACCAACTGACCCAGAGGTTCAGACTTCCGATAGTAGACCTGTTCGCCAGTCCTGAGAATACACCTCCCCCCTGGTTCTTTTCAAGATTCCAATGCTCCAGCTGGAAGGGACGGAAGCTCTTCGATGCCGCTGGCCTCCCAACCTGTTATACGCATTTCTGCCCCTCTCCTGATACCTCAGGTGATCAGGAAGATCTTGCTGGAGGGCACCAAAGTACTGCTAGTCGCCCCGCACTAGCCAAGGAGGTCCTGGTTCGCCGA
This sequence comes from Thamnophis elegans, assembly GCF_009769535.1. Lineage (NCBI taxonomy): Eukaryota > Metazoa > Chordata > Lepidosauria > Squamata > Natricidae > Thamnophis > Thamnophis elegans. Next base: position 57,140,954 of record NC_045542.1, read on the forward strand.
CCTTGTCAGCTTGTCAGTGACCAAGCACTGGCGCATAATTCAGGAGCAAATCTCCCTCAGCCAAGGGGCCACCCCACACCCAGATCCTCAATGGCTTCAGTTAGCCATATGGCACTTGAGGGGAACCTTTTGAGGCGGGATAGCTTCTCTGACAAGGTCATCCATACCATCCAGGCGACCTTCTACTGTGCGGATCTATGACACAACTTGGGCTATCTTCTCCTCTTGGTGTCAGTCCCATCACATCGATGCCACAGCAGCAACAATTCCACAAATTCTGGACTTCCTCCAGGAGGAGTTGGACAAGGGCCTTGCCCCCAACACCCTTCGGAGACAGACAGCAGCCATAGCCATCATCTTGTCCAGAGACAATTCTCAACTGCTCAGCAGACACCCAAGGTTTCCTAAGGGGGCTACCAACCTACGCCCTCTGACGGTACACCGTTACTCAACTTGGGACTTATCGGTTGTATTGCAGGCCTTAACATCGGCGCCATTCAAACCAATTCGCTCTGTTAGCTTATGACATTTGTCGTTCAAAACCGCCTTTCTCGTAGCCATCACTTCAGCGCACAGAATTTTGGAGCTAGCTGTACTCTCTGTTAGGGAGGACCTTTGTATTGTACATTCGGACAGAGTAATTCTGCGATTGGATCCAGCATTTCTACCGAAAATTAACAGCTTATTCCACAGAACGCAGGAGGTCATGCTCCCTGATTTCTGCCCGCACCCCAGTCATCCCAGGGAGCACATCTGGTACAAATTGGATGTGCACCGCGCTGTGCAGGTGTACAAAAAGAGGACAGCTTCCTTTCGCAAGTCAAAATTGTTCTTCATATCATTCCAGCCCACCTCCATGGGCAGGAAGGTATCATCTTCCACCATAGGACGTTGGCTGCGCGCTTGCATCAAGCTGGCTTACAAGAAACAATCCAGACCTGTTCCTCCTCGTATAACAGCACACTCCACGAGGAGCACCACGAATATGGCAGCCTGGGCCACTCAAGAGCCTATTGAAGAGATCTGCAGGGCAGCTACCTGGTCTTTGCCGTCACCATTCATTTTGAATTACAGACTGGACTCCTTTGCCTCTGCAGAGGCTTTATTTGGAAGGAGAGTTTTACAGCAAGTCCTCGCGGCTCCTGCAACACTCCTTCTTCCCACCCTGGGACTACATATCTTGGATATGTCCCATGCTTGGACACTCTAAGCAGCGCCTAGGAGAATGACCGTTGGCTTACCTGAATGGTCATTCTCTAGGCGCTGCGGGAGTGCCCAACCCCGCCCTGAGGTCACCTGCAGGTGTGTGAATCATTACCTCCATGGCATAGGCCTTACTCCTTACAGCATCCTTCTAGGTCTCATACCTTCGTTTTTTAAACTGAGCCTCTAAAGAGAGCAGGATGTGTGGCTACACAAACTTGGAACTCAGTCCTTGGGCAGCAAGCTGAAGTTAACCCTTGCTTGGACACTCTTGCAGCACCTAGAGAGCGACCATTCAGGTAAGCTAATGGTCATTCTATTTTTCTTTTGTTCCTCTCTTTTGTAAATTAAAGAAATACAAGTAAAATAAACAAAGAAGCCAATGTTTTCCACATTCTAATCCCTATAGATGATTGATAGATAGATAATAGAGTTATTTCCTTCTAAAAACTTTTGTTTGTTTTTAGTTTTATTATAACAGTTTCGATGAATGTGTGAAAATAGTACTAGGATACCGCATTTCCTTTATTACTAACTAGAATCAACTAAGTGTTCTTTAGAAACCTGGTACTATAACAGAGATGGCTCTATCTGTCACACTGGTATGATGAGACAGATTTTCAGGTTTTCTTTCTTTCTTTCTTTTCAAAGTATTTTAAAATGAATGGCTAAATTTCTTCCTTACTAACTCTAAGTCTGTGCAAAAGAGTCAGTCACTTGGTCCACATAGAAACTTAAGCTGAACATGCTCTGAGGCATCTTCCTTGTACATATTTTTTCTTAACTGTCTCATATTTAAGATTAGCAAAAGATACCTAAGTTAGAGAAGGAAAAAAACATGTAATATTAATGGAAATTGCAAACTTCCTAAGTGATCTGCTGCTTTCCGATCTGCTTATTTTTTTAAACTGTTGGTTTTGCTTGTTTTCTTTCTATGTTACATTTTAATCTTATCTTGTAGTATTCACTGTTCTGTAAATTGCCTTTATTTATATACTTGTGGGTACTCACCCAAAACATTTTTTTGGGTAGGAAGTTAGTAAACAACAATAAAAACGTAAGGAAAGTCCTTAACATGTTTCCTTTAAAAAAAAAAAAAAAAAAAGGCTTTCCCATACTTTTAGGGTTTTTAAATGAGCAGATTGGGCCTGGAAATAATTCAGCTCAGTACAGTGCATATGAAAGTAAAAGAGTTATAGCTTTATCAATACAATCTTGATGCCTTATATAATGCTGAGTTGCAACTTAATTACATGATAGATTCAAAGACTACCTAACCCTGCTCTAGATATACTATGCAGTTTTTGACTGACTCAATTTAATAGATTAGCGATTATTAAATGCACAAGAATCAGTATGAAAACTAGCATAATGAAGAAAGCAAGGGGATCCCAATGTAATGCCTATTGTAGTACCTGCAGAACCTTACTGGGCATAATGCTAGGGTCTTTCTTTTTTTCTTTCTCAAATAGTCTTAAAATATTTTTCAAATAGAACAAAAAGCAAATAAATAAATAGGAAACAGGCATGCTGCAGAGCAAAACATCAGATACTGGGACATTTAAAAAAATAACTGGTTGATATGCAGGAAAAAGTAGGCAGTAGGAGGACTTCACAGAGATCATCCTATAGGTATGGAGGTGGTGCAGTGGAAAATGAACAGGGAAGACTAAGAATACGTGTGTTTACATGTGCTCATGTATGCATGCCTCTTTAAAATCAACAGTTGGCATTCTGGCAAAGTGGTATTTGTTTTTCAGGAAAGTATAATGTAGTTGACATTGGGAATTCCATTCCATCTCTGCCTTGTAGAGGAGATCTTGAACGATTTTTTCTGGATTTTTTTTTTACCTCAAAGATAGGGAAGGACATAAATTCAAAAGAACAGAAGACAGAATGTTTCCCAAGAACTGAAAATATATTTATGATTTCTGAAAGTACTTATAATGCACTCTCAAAATTCCAAAGGTGCCCACTTGCCTAACAAAGCTGAAGACCCCATAAACAATAGCGTGAGTAGAAATATTCAATTTCTCTGGTGCTAAGAACTGATTTCTCACTCAGGATTGGCAGTAACACCAACTCTACTGACTGAGTGAAATGAAAATAGAAAATGGTTTAATCCCAACTAGTAACCAAATACTGCAGTCGAAAGCTTGCTTGGGGGTCAGAATAACCTCAACACAGTAAATGATAATTGTTTGAGGAGGAGAAAAGAAGAAAACCTAAGAAGAGGAGGATTACAAGTTGGGAGAAGTGTGATTCTGTTGTCACTCAAGATCACAGAAAAGGGTAACACTATCCAGGTATGCTGTGGAAAAGCAGCAGGGAAGAAAAGAAATAGAAGCAGAGTTGTGGAGAAAAGCAGCAGCAGAAAAGCAAAGGCATAATATTTAGCTAAAAGGCCTTTGTTTATCTCCTATAGTAATGATTTCCCTTTGAAGAAGGTCTAGATGCCAAATTATGTTTTGATTTAGACTCATTTATTACTTACATATGAAAAAAGGATATTGAAATAGGAAAAAAACATATTCCTTTTACTAAGACAGCAACCGACTTTCACACAGTTGTCACTGAAAGGTACCTTACCTGTCTAGAAGAAATTCAAGTTTTGCATGCCCAGCCCTGAGGCATCCCACCAGGTCTGATTAGGGAGTGCCCTGTTTGAAAGGGGGAGCTTCAGGCTTGGTGAAGGCAAAAATGGTGAAGTAGTGGGCTCTTCCACTAGGCCGCCATCCGATTGAAAAAGAAAGGGTGAGCGTGTGCAGTGTCCAGGTACAGACAGTGCACAAACAGTTTCCCATGGAAATATAAGTGGAACATGGATGAATAAAAGATCAAAATATGTTTAAAAAGGCATGAGGAATACATAATGAAAAGTATGGAGTGGAAGAAAGAAGAAAAAGAGAAACAGAATTAAGATACTGTTTGTCTTTACTTTTTGCTTTGAAAATTTTAAATGCATAATTTAAATATATAATCTTCTCAAATATGAAAAGCAACAAAGTCTTGTTGAAACACTTTTAAGGCAGGATTTACATTGTAAACATTACATGCCTCATTTGGAATAACTGCATGTCCTCCCGTGGGAAAAATACTATTTCTATTTTTAATTTCTACTTTCATATCAAATTATTTTCTTTTCTATTTTTTAAAACTATCCCAAAGGCATACAGTAATTCTGAAGAAAACTAAACACTGCATTTTTGCATCATTACTATTTTGGAACATAATCACTTTTGTGACATTAAAACTGCCAAATTTCAATGATCTCTTATTTAGCCTCTGGCAATATGCATAATCATCTGTAGTTTAGGTAAATTCTAACCTGCAAAAAAGCTGTTAGGAAAATATATTCTATTAGCACTCTATACAATCTCATGTTCACTGTGTGAATGAGCAAGACTTTAGAAAAGACTATACTAGCGCAGTACTGAAAGCATTGTAAAACAGTCAAGATTTTTAAAAAATCAGTTAGTAGTTTAGGAAATGGGAAAGAAGACAAGGAGATTGCTATGACAATTCATCTCAAAGCATGGCGCCTTAATCCAAATACTATATAGGATTCTTGGATAAATTGTCAATTGCAGTCTGAAGCATAAACACAATTATATAGATCTGACTGTTCAGGTAAAAGGACTGAGCATAAATATTTAGGCTTAATAATGGTGCATAATGCTCTAGGTAACTATCTCCACAGCAAGCTTGTCTCAACAAAAACCAGGATATAATTATGTTTCTAACAATGACAGTTTTCTTAAGAAGCTGAAGAAACAGATACTTTTATTTCAGTTCCAGTGATACACTTAATAATTCTAATCCTTCAAGGAACAACCAATGAAATCTCATTAACTGCCTACTTACTATGGTAGTTTCTTTGTCCTCTAGACAGGGTGGAGGGGAGAAAAAGTAAAAATCAGAAGTCACCTCCAATATACAACATAAAGACTATAACAACCATTATGTAGGTCAGATAGGCAGAAGATTAGCAGGACATGTCCATAAAGCCAACTAGCAGTCAGAAGACACTATAAAAATTCCTTAATCTCACAACCCATAGACAGACGTAACCATTGTTTCAACTGGGAAACGGTAAGCATCCTAGACTAGACCAAGCTAAATTCAGAAATGCCAGGGAATTCCTGGAAGCTTGGCATTCAGACAAATCAGTCACCAATAGACAGACAGTGATAAACTACATTTACACAACATTCAAAAAAGAAAATTAGAAAGCTAGGGAGGAAAACTAAAATACCAAAACACATCTTCTTTGGCAACCAACATTCAGATAAGCAGGGATCAATACCAGATAACAATCAACAACAAATAGTACCTTAATCAAGGGACTATTGAAGAGAAAACCAATCCTATCATAACAGCAGGACAAGCTACTGCATATAAACAGGTAGCAAACCCCACAATGACTATCATTGATGATGTTGCCTAATCAGGTAATAAGCAAACAACCAAGCTCTGCCCACACAAAGGACTGCACAGTTCAACCCGGAGAAATAAATACTCTCTTTATAGGAACTACTTGCAAAGCTTAAAGTTAAAACCAGCAACTAGTTTCTACTTTCCTTTGTAGAGATAGCACAAATCATAGTTTATCTGTTTGGCTTAAACTATGATCTGTCTCAAATTAAGAAGAAACTATTCAAGGAGAAGAGTAAACGACAGAAAGAACTTTGAAATATTTGCATCTGTTCCAAAAGCAAGAATTCAGCAACAACAACAATAACAACAACAACAACAACAATAATAATTGTTATTATTTACTAGCATCTGCTCTTAATTTTTTTACTTTTTGTTCTAATCGGATTTTCCACTTTGGCTTTGATGCTTTTTCTGTTGTGTGACTAGGTACTTGATTTTAATGCCTAGTTCATTAGTGACTATTACAGGCTGTGCGTACATTAACTGGTTTGTTTCCAAGATGGATCCCGATTCAAATTGTTGAAAAACATGTATTAATAACCATTTTCATGATAGGGGCAAAATTTTCTTAGGCACAGTTTTTTAGTGATTGTTAAATGTGCCTTTCTCGTTAAGCAGAAAATGCTCCATGATTCTTATCCTTCAGTCTTTTTTGTTTTGAGTTAACTTAAAGAACATGCATGAGCAACGGCTCAAAACAAAAAAATCATAGATCGGCTAATCAGAAGATATAGATTGGATACAAGAAACATAATGAAGCTGTAGAGATTGTAAAACAGCAGATAACCAGCAACAGCTAGAAAAATTGAAAGAGATGAGGCACGAATCATCCAATATAAACAAATCAGCAATTTCGATCAGACCAACGGCGTTTTTATCAAAGTCTTAATGTGATGGTGACCACCAAAAGTGAAAAACCAGAAAAGCAGGGCACAGTTGAATTCTGGAAAGAATTGTGGAAAATGCAAAGGACTACAACAAGGAAGCAAAGTGGATACATGACTTTGAGAAAAGCATTGGCAACAAACAATGCAAGTATTAGAAATAACAACTGAGATGATCAAAATCGAGTTAAAAAGGTAAAGAATTGGACATCACCTGGAAAGGACCAATTACATGGTTTCTGGCTCAAATATCTGACCAGTTTGCATGCAATATTGGCCAGGCAACTGAATGAAATTTTACAAAAGGGCCAAATTGATGAATGGTTGACAACTGGAAAAACATACTTGATTCAGAAAGATGCAACTAAAGGAACAACACCTGAAAACTACAGACCAATAACATGCTTGCCAACAACCTTCAAATTACTCACAGGCATTATTGCAGATAACATGATGGATTATTTGGAAACAAACAACATCTTGCCAATAGAGCAAAAAGGCAACAAAAGAAGGAGCAGGGGCACAAAAGATCAGCTCCTAATTGATAAAATGATATTAGAAAATTGTAAGAACAGAAAAACGAACTTGAATATGGTCTGGATTGATTACAAAAAGGCATTTGACTCACTGCCACATAGTTGGATCATAAAATGCTTAGAAACAACTGGCATTAGCAAAAATATTACATCCTTTACTGAAAAGGCGATGAAACAATGGAGAACTGAGTTGGCAGTAGGGAATGAGATCTACGGAATGGTTAATATCAAGCGAGGAATTTTCCAGGGAGGTTCACTTTCACCTCTTCTCTTCATCATCGCAATGATCCCACTATCAGTAATCTTAAAAAAAATGAAATTAGGCTACCAAACAGCCAAAGAAGCTGAAAAAATTTCGCATTTACTATATATGGATGATTTGAAACTCTATGGAAAGTCAGAAATAGAAATCCAATCATTGACAAACACAGTCCGAGTATTCACCACCGATATTTCAATGCAGTTTGGCATGGAAAAATGCGCCACTGTATCCATAAAAAGGGGCAAAATCACTGCATGTGAGGGAATTGAAATGCCCAATGGCCAATTAATTAAATGCAAAGAAAATGAAGCCTACAAATACTTAGGCATTCTGCAGTTGGATAACATCAAGCATGGAGAAGTAAAACTGTTGTCAGGCGAGAGTACCACCAACAGAGTTAAGAAAATTTTGAAATCTAAATTGAATGGTGGAAATACAATCAAGGCCATAAATACCTGGGCAATACCAGTTATAAGATACACAGCTGGTATAGTTAACTGGACACAAGCTGATTTGGACCTTTTGGACCGAAAAACCAGGAAACTAATGACAATGCACTACAGTTTACATCCACGTGGTGTACTGCTAGACTTATCTGCCCCGAAAATCAGGTGGCAGAGGATTATTACAAGTGAAGCAAACAGTTGAAGAAAAAAAAACATGCACTGGCTGATTATTTAAAAGAAAGTCAAGAACATCTATTAATCGAAGTAAAGAACAAAAATCTACTGAAGGCCCAACAGACGAAACAAGAATACAGAAAAGATGTGATAAAATCAAGAATGGAGAGTTGGCAGAACAAAGCACTGCATGGCCAATTTCTGGAAAAAATAAAAGATAAAGTGGACAGTGAACAAACTTGGTTATGGTTAACAACAGGTACATTAAAGAAAGAAACAGAGTCACTAATCCTGGCTGCGCAAGAACAAGCTATCCGCACAAATGCCATTAAGGCAAAAATCGAAAAATCCTCTGATGATGCCAAATGCAGACTTTGCAAAGAAGCTGATGAAACTGTTGATCGCATACTCAGCTGCTGTAAAAAAATTGTGCAGACTGATTATAAATTGCGGCACAATTCAGTAGCACAAATGATCCATTGGAATTTGTGCAAAAATTATAATATTAAAACAGCAACAAACTGGTGGGAACATAAGCCTGAAAAAGTCACCGAAAATCAGATGGTCAAGATCTTGTGGGATTTCCGTATACAAACCGACAAAATACTGGCGCATAATACACCAGACATCACACTGGTTGAGAAAAATAAGGTCACAATCATAGACATCGCAATACCAGGTGATAACAGGGTCGCCGAGAAGGAACATGAAAAAAATCGCAAGATACCAGGGCTTAAAAATCAAAATTCAACGACTATGGCACAAACCAGCAGTGATAATTCCAGTGGTAATTGGCACACTGGGTGCTATACCAAAAGCACTGGAATTACATTTAAAACAGTTAAAAATTGACAAAATCACCATCAGTCAAATGCAAAATGCCGCACTGCTTGAATCTGCACGCATATTACGAAAATACGTTACGACGTCCTAGGCCCCTGGGTGGGGCCCAACTAGTAACCAATGCCAAATCCGGCGAAACAACTGGCCGCTGTGATACAATTGTATAATAACAATAATAATAATAATAATAACAACAACAACAACAACAATAATAATAATAGATGAATAAGAGCAAATTTTGGATACAAGTGCTCTATCCTTTCTCTGCTTTTCTTCTGACACATACAGGCTGTCCAAGACTATGTTCATTTATTCTGTAACTGTTTAAAAGTTATGGTGGGGCTGAATGAAGGGACATACGAGCCCCCAAATTTCAGGTGCTTGGCAGCCTTTTCACACTTATGACCACAGGGGTGCTTTAACTCTTACCACCCACCTATCACCACGCCATCTATGTCCCCCCCCCCAGCACTTTGTGGCTCCTGCTATGATAGCTGACTTCCATTGTTTCCCTATTCTGGCATCTGATAAGCATGGCCAGCATGCTTCCACCATAAGGGAGCTACAGGCTACACAAAACTTTTCAGGTTATGCTCAGAGGTTTCCTCACGAGACTTGGGGAAGATGGCCTAATAGGGCTAGCAGCTGCTTCTTGAAGGACCAGATCATGCATGCCTCATCAGCAAGGGGGAGCAGGAAGATGGTGAAGGTCAGCTGGAACAACAGAATGTAGAGCAGCAGGGCTTTGGAATAAAGGGTGGCAAAGGCGACTTGAGGCTAGGGCTGGGCTGGGTAGCTGGGGCTTCTTGGTGTGACACAGCTCTGGGTTTGTAAGAGCCCCTGAGTCTCGATGCAGCGTGAAGCCTTGCCCCAGTTCCAGCCTAGCAATGTGGCATAAAGGGCTTTGCATGCCACAAAGCAGGTTCTGCACATTTTAGAGCTCTGGAAGCTAGGGCAAGTGTAGGTGTAGGGTATGACTTTAAGGACCTTCGCATATATGCATTTTCATGTGGCCACTCTTGCGATTCACTTCATGGTGAATTATTACAATGAACTCTACAATGCGTTATACAGTATATATTTTAATTTTTTGATGCCTAAAAATCCTCTTAAGCAGGGAAATACCGTTCAACTTAAAATCTGAAGCTTGGTAGGAAAAGAAGCATTGAACTTGCTCTGTACTTTGCAAACAAAAGTAACTTCAAGAATACATGCACTTCATTAACTTCCTAAAAATAATTATTTTACAGTTAACCTGCATTATCTTCTCACTATTCACTCAGATTATCAAAGAATACTCTATGTTCCTGAAGCAGGGAAAACAATGTTCAATGCCAATCAAATATAAAAAATCTCTGAAATTCTAAATAAATCCTGCTAGAGGTTCTCCCCTCCACTCTGCCCCCCAGAAGCCTCCACGTGTCTTTATTATCAATCAAATTGATGTTTATTTAATGCTGGAAAGCCCTAAGGGAGGACCCTGACATTTTCTAGTCATATCCTCAAGGCCTTTCAGCTCAACATGCTTAACATTCTGCAAGGATATCCATCATGCTCCACAAATTGCAGCTTGCATGACACTAACAGGTTCAAAGATTTCTTCCCTCTGCTCTTTGCAATCCTGCCTTGAGTCTCAAATACGAACAGTATTTAATATCCTGTATTTCTGCTAATCACAAGTGCTCTACTTTGTAAAACTAATGCTTACATCCAACATATCATGGAATGCTGTTAAAAAGTTAACATATGGCTCTAAACTTAATCTCTTTGATAAGTGCCAATTTAAATATGGGCAGCAAAATCTATAAAAACTAATTTTAAAGGTACCCAAAACTCTAAAAGAATTGGAATTTAACACATTTGATTGATTTTATTTTGTTTTCAACAACTATTGATAAGAGCAATGTGAAATACCAATTTGGTCATAAAGTGGAGAAATTTAATTCAATAATTTTCTGTTCATATACCTATCCATTACATGCCTATTAAAAACCTATACTATTAGAAGGACTCAAAGGCCAACTAGTATCAAAGTAATTTGTATAAAGCAAGCTAGGAAACACACAGAATGCTGCCCCTACCTTGTCCAGGAAGGTGGGGCGGTCCATGGAAGACTCTTTGGAGATCGGTGGTGGGCGGCAGCCAAGGGGTTTGGTGACCATTCCATTGTAGTCAGCTACTCCCATTCCACGCTTGTCCATTTCCACCTTCTTTTCCAGCAGAGCACCTGTAAATGGTAAAGCAAATATGAAAATGTGATGAGAAAATTAGGAATCTTTATCCAAATCAAGATGAAGTAACATTTATATTGCTTTCATTACTTTTCTTAGTATAGATTTTAAATTTAAAATAAATATGCTCTTCTAAAACACTGAATTAGTACAGATTTAAGCCTACCCAATTCTTATTGTATTTTTTGGAGTATAAGACGCACCCCCCCCCCCCAAAAAGAGGGTGAAAATCTGGATGCGTTTAATACACTGAATACAGCATTTTTGGCCTACTGAAACCCTGTCCCCTTTGCAAAAATGGATGTGCAGATGGTTTGGGAGGCTTGCAAAGTGCTCCTGAGGGCTGGGGAGGGCTGTTTTTGCCCCCGCCCCAGCCACCAAGAGCACTCTAACAGCCTCCATAGCTCTGTATGCCCTTTTTCTTTGGGAAAAAAAAGTAGCCCGTTTTTGTGAAAAATGGGTCTTTTTTTGCTCATTTTTGCCCCGCCCCAAACCCCAGGATCACTCTATAAGCCTCCTAAAGCTCTGCATGCCCCTCCCCACTTTTTTTTTTGCAAAAAAATGAGGTGTGCAGAGGGTTTGGGAGGCATGCAGAGTGCAAAACCTTTTTTTTTAATGTACATCTTCAAAATCATGGTACGTCTTATACTCGGTGCGTCTTATAGTCCGAAAAATACAATACATAAAATGGTTTTAAAATAATGCAATTTATTTCACTGAAACAGAACAATCCTCACTCATATCTACAGGTGTATCATTTACAAAAGTACTTACTCATGGCCTGATCTAGATTCAGACTGTTACTCTTTAAGGCCTCTTCTGCTGGCTCTCTCTGCAAAAATAAGAAAATGTGTTGGTCGCTAACTACAAAAAATAGAGTTTATAACTTTTTATGAGAACATTCTACAAGCACCTCAAGTATACTCTCCTTATTATGTTAAGAGGTGATAATAACTGACATTTCAACAGCTAATATTCAGATATTTGCAACTAAAGTGGGGGAGGGAGTGTGCCCTGTGGTCAAATAGCAGGTTAATGTGTTGAAACAGCAAACAAAGCTTTTCATAGCAAAGAGATACATACAACTGATCACCTGCCAAGACCTGCAGATCAAGAAAAGTCTAGGTGTGCAACAGATGGTGAACTGGAAAAAACTGGCAAACTTAAAATATCAATTTTAGGTTCAACCATTTGGAATAGGAAATAGCCATGGTACCAACTTTCAAATCTACTATGAAAAATATAAGTCCCACAGTCCAGTTTTCTAGTCTGCTCCCAAACTGGAAATAAGCAACAAAATTGGCAGTTGTTTGTTTGGCAATCTTAGCCCATAACCCATGTCATGGATTCCATGTAATACAAAGAATCTCAAATACCTCTGAAATGGCCAAGGCATCTAGCCCAGGGGTATCAAATTCAAGATCCCCCTGGCCCACGGGGTGCTTAGATCTGGCCCACAGGGCCACTCTAGAAACAGGGAAGGACTGGCCTGTGATGCCTCTGCCAGCAAAAATGGAGCTCAGGTGGACTGCACATGGCTCTCCCAAGCTCCGTTTTCACTGGCAGAGGGAGGCCGTCGCAGCTGAAAACAGAGCTCATGAAGGCCACGTGCCGCTCTCCCATGCTCCATTTTTGTTGGCAGAGGGTTGCAGGAGGCTGTTGCAGCTGCAAACGGAGCTTGTGAGCCGGTTTTTGCTGGCAGAGTGCTTGGGCCGCCACAGGTGCCCCTGATACAAGTGACTTTGAGCTGGCCACATCCACCCTGGTCACACACATCTGGGTCCCTTGAGGTCAAACACAATCCTGATGCGTGCCCCTATGAAATTGAGTTTGACACCCATGATCTAGCCTATTCTGAGCCATCAAAAAATGCTTAAGTTGAAAACTGTTGTGAACTAGAAAAATTCAACTTGGAATTGGGAAAAATCCTTAAGATGATGATTATACAATTACTGATTTAAAGTCATTATCCTGGATGTTGCCCACACTTTCCAATAACATTTTACACCCATTTTTAAAACAGTAATTTTCCAGAGAGTTAAATATTCTTAAGTGTGATTATCATAAACTAATCTATGCCCCAATATGGCCCCCAAAATTTTCACAGCTTGGGAACAATTGTACTTTCTAATACATGTTGTTCTAAGAACTTGTCATGACCACAAAGGGAATAAATAATAAAATCCCAACATAACCCATAGAGGATGATATTTCACTAAATTTTAATTTGCAATGCTAATAAAATATAAACCGAATGATAGTTTTCAAATCAGATAAATTAAAGCCACCATCCTCAAATGGTAATTTCAATTTAGCTAATGGAAACCTTGGTGGACTACTATTGCAAATAAATTAAGTAGCCTGTCAATCTGAAGAAAATGTTTATTTGGTATTCATATTATGATACCTCTAAGGACATAAATAAAGTGAAGAATATTAATTTTAATAATATTCATTTTACCCCACAAACGTAAGGAGATTTTAGTTTCTCTATTTATATCCCATTCATTTTATTAAATAAAAAATTCAAAGTATTTATTTCCACATCAAATATTAGAAATATTTTGAGAAATGTAAAATCCAAGATACTTAATATATAGAAATGACAAAACCAACACTCTATATAACTGTGTGATGTTAGAGCCTAAGGGAAGTAAGCAAGTTTTATCTTAGTTAATCTTATAGACACAGTACTCTCTGAAATACTGAAGTTTTTATAAAATTAGGCAAAAACATGAAATACGTCTCCAAATCTACAAAATATCATCAGCATATTAAATTATTTGTACACACCCTGAAAACAGTGCCTTTAACGTCCAAAGATAGCCTTACAATAGCAGCTAAAAGTTCAACAATCAAATTAAATAGCAAGGGCGAAAGGGGGTAGTCAGAAATCTTTTGATTTATTATTACTTTAATGCAGATAATGAACTGTAATCCAATGAACAAAATTCCTTGGGAGATCACATCTAATAATCATTTGTTTTAAAAAATAGTCCATTCTATAGAGGAGAATATTTCTAGCTCAGGGTTGAAATGAAGGTTTTTTTTGATACTCTTTGATCTGGATTCTTTTCTTGCAGTCCATTTTTATCTTAGGAACACCCAATAAATCTTTTTTTTTTTTACTAAACTATTACATTTTCAATGAACTGTGATTGTAATGGCCGGAAAATTTGCAAATGCATTGTACCATTCCACTGAATAACCACTTAGGCCAGGAGCTTTACTGTTTGAAACAATTGTATAGAATATGTAATAGAGGCAGAGATGATTTCAGAAGATAAATTCAGAACGTAACTTTATCAAAAATCAAGAATATTTAAAGTAGGCACTACTGGGATATTTCAAATATGGACCAAAGAACTAGAAAGAGGCAAAATGGCCTTCATATTTTTATAAATGTTAAAATGGTATCAACAGATTTGAAAATAAATCTGATTCATAAAAATAATTATATTTACAATAAATGAGAACACCCTAAAGAATATACTCAAAAAACATTTGACTTTTTTGTTAAAGATGTAATGTAAAATTTTTTTCAAGAGTTCATTGAACATATGATACTTTTCTGAAATAGTATTTTAATGCACATAAGTAGATTTATGGGGAAACCTTTAAATGTTAAAGAAGTTAATGTGATGTTGAATTATTCATCAAAGCTTTGGAATCAGGAATTATGACTGTACAGTGCATGTGAGATGTCTAAGAATAATAATGAAAAATTGGAAAAGTGACATTATACTAGATATTAGATTGGCTTTTAGAAATGTACAATTTGTCCATTCTGGAAAAGGTAATAATTTCTACCTAAGAATGAAGCAATATGTTCTTCTTTGGCACATATTTTATATTTTAAATAATATTTTGTATCTGATTGTACTATAGCAATATATAATATTATATAATATTTCTAGTAAAATAGTGACTGTAAATTTAATATATAGATTTTTTTCATTTGTTTGCTTGCTTTTTAACTTTAAAGATAGTTTGTTTTCATACTATAAGCTTCATACCATATCCTAGAACAGTGTTGAACCTTTTTGGCACTGAGCGCTGAAACGGGAGCGCATGTGCCAGAAACCAGAAGAGCAGCTGGCAGGTGCACATGCGTACGCCGGGAAGTTGATTTTCTGGTTTCTGGCGCATGCATGTGCACCAGCCACCTGGTCTTCGTACGTGCATGCATGCCAAAAACCAGAAGAGCAGCCACTTGGTGCACATGCGTGTGCTGGAAACCGGAAGATCATCTTTCCAGCGTGTGCATACGCACTGGGCGACTATTGCTCTTCCGGTTTCTGGCACTCCCACGCAAGTGAAGACCAGCTGGCTGGCGCACCTGAACCCAAAAGAGCAGCAGGCAACAGTTCGTGTGCTCGGAGAGATGGCTCTATGTGTCAGTTCTGGCATGGGTGCCATAGATTCGCCATCATGACCCTAGCATAATCCACTTCAAATAATCTACAGAACAATCAAATGCTAGGGTTTTCAGTGTTTTCTCCATACACCCAGTCTACTGGTGTTTTGATTTTTTTCTCCTAATTATCTCTCATTCACTTCTTTTTTCATCAAGGCTTTTGGCAAGGAAGAGTGAGACTGATCACTTTATCATTCTTGCCAACTTTTATCTTTTATTGATTTTGTCGTGAATCAGTGTCACTGAGAATTGGGCATACAAATTTAATAAATTCTGGTCCATTACACAGTCAGCCAGATGTTTATAGAGAAGAGTTGGCATTTTAAATCCCCTGATTGAATCTTTCCCAAAGACCTGGGATAGGGAGATGTTGTTTGATAGTGTTAAAGGTATTGTCACGGTATGTAAGCTGTTCCAAGCAAAGCTGTTTTCTGCAATTGATTGATAGTGATTTTGTCAATGCTGATGTTTTAGGATTGCACCCAAGCCCTTCTTCCTCTTTCACAAATTTGCGGTAGAATACCTTGTTACTTTGAGCAAGATTTTTAAACTTAATTTCAACTTACTCAACTTGCTAATTACAGGCATCCCTCCAGGTTATGAATGAATTTGATTCCTAACTCTGTCATTCACTTGAATTTGTATGTAAGTCAAAATTCTTACTTACAAATGGGTTGCCATTTGGGGTACAATTACTAAAATGGTGGATGGCATTCACTTTCCTCAAGTCAATGAACAGCGGAAGTTCCACAATGTTTTAAAGAACTACTGAAAACAGGCTGTATATTAAAAACACACAGCTTCAATAGATCATAAAAATATTGTAAAGATTCAACGGTTCGTTGGCTTGAGAAAGGACAATGCATCTGCCAGTTTTAGTAATAGGCAGCTCATTCGTAAGTATGGGTTGCCCATTAAGTCAGTTGCTCTTAACCCAGGGACTGTCTGTACAAAATGAAACAAAATATATTAACATTGGACATATTGAAGGATATTTTCGAACAATGGAACCAGAAGCTAATTTTATTTGCATCTGAGAGGACAAGGATTATCTGACTTGATTGTGATTACTTTGAAAGTGGATTTAAAAATGACAGACTGGAAGAATGACATGGAAAAAAATGTTACACTGGACATACAAAAGAAGCTGCAAAACTAATAAATCTTTTGTTTTGTAACAAATTACTAATTACATTAAGACTTCCTCAGGCAATTTACAACTGATATCAAAAATATATCCTCAGGGGTCTTTAATCTGATTTAAAAAAAATCTCTTAAAATAAAATAGAATTCTCAGATATTGATAAGATTTAATTTTGTAAAAGGAAACTGGTTCTTAACAAGTTTCCATCTTCTATATGCTAAACAACTTTACCTTTAACCAGCTTTTGGCCAATTATTTTAGAATGAAAGGGGCCTCTAATCCCAGACATCTATAAGATTAATTGCTTTCATAAATATGACAAAAGGAGCACTGTGACCCAAGGTCAGTCTCCTTCAATATGTACAGCAGTGCTTCATTTGGAGAAAATGGACAGAGCTGGTTTCATATTGGTTTCAACTTTTGAAGTTATCCCCTTTCTGTCCCTCACTCCATGCTATTGCCTCTAATCTGCTAGTTATGCTCTGTATCTGTTTTGAAATTTATCAGCTATTTTTTTGTCAACTCACCTACAGTCTGATCTTAATGACATGCTTGGAAGAGAATCAATTTCACATTTAGAATATGTTGAAATTTGAATATAACTTACTGGGAAGCCCATATCTGTAAGCTGTTTTATCAGACGATTCATGATCCAGGCCTCATCTTGCTTACTAGATGTCTTCATGCCCTAGAAAAATGAAAAGAAATAAGACAACCAAATTCTAAATGTAGGTACTCAGAAAAATCCTATTACATTTAATGAACTTTACTCTAGCACTGCTCTACCTAGCTTGCAAATCTGGACAACCATGAGATGGCAGCAAAGAAAATACGGAGCTTTTTGAAACCTAATGGTAGTCCTGCCTTATTTCCTACTAAGTAGATACAGAATTGCAGCCTATATACATTATAACCCTTAAATTATCAGTAGGGCACAGATGTATATAGTTACTGTAGTATAATATTTTGAATATGGAACATTTTGGACATGGCAGTAAATCAACGACCTGCAGTGAGGTTTATAGCTGGTGAGGCACTGACACAGGGGTTTCAAATTTTTTTAGACTTGTGGACTTCAACTCCCAGAATTTTACAGCCAGGCATGCTCAGTTCTGATTTAAAGCGACAGCATTTTTGCGAAATAAGTTTTCCTTCATTCTTTTTCTTCTCCCTCCCACTCCTTCCTTCCTCTCCCCCCCCCTCAAACAGACACACGCACACAGAGAAGTTGGATCCCTCTCTCACTCACTCTCTCTCAAACAAACACAAACACAGAAGTTGGATTGGATATATTTTCCAATGGCTTGAAAGTAGCTCCTCTGCCAAACCTCCCCTCTTCCCCTGCTGCCTTCCGATCCGAACCTTTGATTGCCATGTTGCCTTTTCAAACTTGTAATCAGTGAAGCTGGGCTTATATATTTTTATCCAGGTGTGTGTGTGTCTTTGTGTGTGTCTTGTGTTTGAAAAGGTAACGTGGCTCTGCATGCAATCAAACCTTTTGAATTCTCCCCCCTCCCCACACACGCACCTTTTCCAGCTATTTCAGAGAGGATTTCAACTCTGCTCTTGCCTGCCCTCATGAAAAGGAAAAAAAATGTAAAAGGAGAAAGGCATGAGCTCTGAGGCCAGGCTGAGCTAGTTGATCCCAGAGCCTCTAAAAAGCCTCTAAAAACCGCCCTCTACAGGAGGCGAGAGAACCACGTGCCTCATCTACATTAAGAATTTTCGGCTTTTAACCCTTGCTTAGCTCTGCTCGAGTGATCATAAAGTCAGACTAAATGAGGCACCTCGTTCTCCTGCCGCCCCCTGTAGAAGGCACTTTTAAAGAGGCTTTTTTACACAGTTAAGCACTAAGCAGAGTCATCCACTGTGACTCTGGCAGCAACTACCTCAGCCTTTTTCCTTTTACATTTTTTTCTCTTTTCATGATGACAGTGGTGAGGCCCTGCCTCCCCTGACTGCACGCCCCTGCAGTAAATAGAAACTGCAGTGAATTTTGGGTCTACCACCATGTTCCTCTCTTTTGCTCTGATCTATGGATCAGATTAAAGTAGATGTTTTTTTAATTAATCTGAGCAACCTATCATGTGAAATTAACATGTTGTTATTTTGCTTTATTCAGTATAAGCCACCAAGAATTGATTGATTAAGTTGGGGCATAAACCCTATAATAAATATAAATACATACATAATCTAGAGCCGAGGTGGCGCAGTGGTTAAATGCAGCACTGCAGGCTACTTCAGCTGACTGCAGTTCTGCAGTTCGGCTGTTCAAATCTCACCGGCTCAGGGTTGACTCAGCCTTCCATACTTCCGAGGTGGGTAAAATGAGGACCCGGATTGTTGTTGGGGGCAATATGCTGACTCTCTAAACCGCTTAGAGAGGGCTGAAAGGCCTATGAAGCGGTATATAAGTCTAACTGCTATTGCTATTGCTATGATTGATTAAATAAATTACAGCCCCTCAAAAAATCATCTTAGTAAGTCTATCAGTGCTCTTACATTGCTTCACAAGGTCAACGTTCCAGTGGACACCTAAATTATGCTTGTATCTATATTAATTAAAGAATAAGAATACTAAATTATAAATTAGTAATATTTCTGGAATAACCTTCCCATAGGTTTAACTGAATAATTCATATTTTATTAAGTTTATGGGCCATGCCAGCCGCAAACAATTCTTCTCCATATATCAAACAGTAATAAAACAGTGAGACTTCCTTAAGTGCTAAATGATAATTTCAATATTTATGTTCATCCAAATGGGCAAACTAAACTCATAACTGATATGATCCACAGTAATCGCAAATATTCTTTTTAAAGATACAAAGCAAAGTGTTTCCACCAAGATTCCACCAATGTTAGCTGTAAAACCTCTAATAACATTGGATCCTTGCTAGACTTGGGGTCTTTCTGCTCCAGGTAGAATCTGTCCATCAAAAAGGCAGGGGTCAAAAGGGCATGCTGTAGATCCTCCTCTCTTAAGGTGTGAGTGAGGTTTGGGACTCTGGCCTTTTCAGCTCAACTACCCTCACTTTGGAACTCTTGTCTGCTGAGATGTGACTATAAGGCAACAATTTAGTAGTCTAATTATTTTGTATTGATGTGATTGTTGTAAAATGGTTTTAATAAAAGTTTATGGTTCTACAAAATGCATGCTACTTAGAATTAATTTTGTTAAGCATATCTGCTTTGGAGTACCAAGCTCATACAACAACAATAACAACAACAGCATCAATAAAACATGAAAATAATGGCCATTACTCTTCCATAGAATAATAAAGTACATTGGTCTGTATAATAATAATTGTTTTGAGTTATTCAATAAAGAAAGCAGTATTATTGCTTGAACATTTGACTATGAAATTATTGATACTTGTAACCCAGCTGTTTCAGTCCTACCTTCTGAAGTCCTTTCTTTGGGGCATTCCCCCAGGAGCTACAAGAGGAATTGCTCTCTTGCGAAGCAGTATTATTCCACATATCTCCTTCTTCATCTTCCCACTGACTTGTACTGAGATTTACTTCATCTCCACCACTGCCCCAGCCTTCTTGCATAGAAGATTTAGAAGCTATGGGGGGAAAAGTGGAAGATTTAAGCAAGTTTTCCTAGTCTCTTTAAATCTTGCCATCTGTAATCATAGCAACACCATATTTTATTTCACTGGTATAAAATTGGAGAGCTTACAGATGAATCAACAAAAAGGACAGCAATTCTAGCTGCTGACAAGCCTTTCATCTTACACAACATAAAAGAATACCTATTTAAATTGAAAAAGAACATAAAAGCAGTATTTTTTTTCTTCCACCTTAGCCAAGCCAAACAATGAACTACCGATTTTACCTGGTTTGCACAGTGCTGGGGCAGCAGCTGGTGCGCTCACTCTTCCATATGTCCCTGCTGACTCAGCAGAGTTATCTCCCCACCCTGTACCACTGCTAGGGGGCTTCCCCCAGGCTGAAGTGCCATTATCAACTGCAGCAGAAGGGGAGGAAGGTTCTCCCCATGAAACTTCAGGCTTTGCATGGACAGCAGGCATCTCTCCCCAACCTGCTGAAATCAGAAATTGAAAAGCAATGTTGAAAGCAAAACATAGAATTAATTGTTAATATGACATTTTTAATCATTTTACTTAAAAATTATAGATAATTTGAAGCAAGCTCACATAAAGTTTAGTCACCTAAACAAGATTTTCTTTTCTTAAAGGAAGGTTCAAGAATCACTGCACTACAGTAAGAATGCTTTGCTAAATCTTTTCCCATTCAAATCTTTTCAGAGTTTACTAAGTTATAAAAAAATATAATTTTTATTGACTTACAACTAAGTTATAAAAATATTACACTTCCACAATAAGCAAAAGCATCTACTCATTCATTTGGATGACTGAAATCAGAAGAATTTTCCAATTCATTCAAAGCAAAACTCTGAAATTCACCCTGCGAAAAACAGTGTTGGCTTCATTCATAACTTTTAAAAGGGCTTTAAAAATACACGTTTATCTCTGATTTTTAATTAAAATGTTTTTAATGCTATGTGTTATTCTAACACACTCTCCCCCTATTTTCAACACAGCAACAACCCTTTTTTATATATCATGAAACAATAATTTTTAAACCTTAAACTGACTATTTTGAATAATCCAGTTTGATAGCAGTTATTGTGTATTAAGGAAGGATGTTCAATTGTATTACTATTTTGGTAGAGTATTGAAACATCTTGTAGTCAAATATATAAAAAGGCAAATTATTTCTGGGCCATCTACAGAATGACATCTCTTCAGTGGTGTACATCTCAAAACTAGGGTAGTGGAAGGAGTTTCTTCAAGACCTTTGCACAAATCCCTGTTTATCCATCTGTTAGAAACATTTGGACAAATCCATATCCAAGAACAAAGGAATGACTTTAGAAGATTATTACAAGGATAATAGGATCTACCTAGCATTTTGTACATTAAAACTGGTGTGGAATGCTAAAACAATCACCAGAAACTGGTTGACTTTCTTTTCAAACAAAAGGGCCACGTTGCATAACATGGCTTTTAAAAAAAAATGGTACTAAAATAAAAAGGTTTTGAAAAATTGGGGAAAGACATGAAAAGCAATGGAATAAGGAATAACAGGATTATGGAAAAACTGCAGAAAATAACTAACAAGAAAATCATAACAGAATGGATATAGATAGGAGTGTTTCATAAAGTAGGAGTTCTGAAGTAAGGAACACATGTTCATATATAGATTTGAGATTGCTTCTAACAGGACTTTATATTAAAAAAGCCTTCACTAATTGATTTATTATGTAATCATATCCCACCATAATTACATTACCATTCAGGAAATTAAGTACAATTAAATATTATGAAGGAAGCCACTAAATAGATAGTAAATACTATGTAAATAGAGAAATTTCAAGGAAATAAAATAGTACAAGTCTGATAAAATAAATCATAATTCACATGTTATTTTGCCAAATATGGAGGTATAAAGTGGAACTTCCACTATACAGAAGGAAAAATATGAAAAGTTATAAGCTACAGATTGAATGGATTCTTCTCCAAACAGCATAGCCTAAGTTTGTAGGGGATTTTTTTTTTAATATTCCCTTTAAGAACAGCTGCTGGGAAGATATTGAAATGTTCCAATATGTATTCTTTTAAAAGCTTTCAGCTTCTCTATTGAATCAGGATCAATACTATAATAACACTAGAAAATCTACTCTGTAAAAGAAAAAGAACAGTTTCCCATGGTTCTTTTCAAATTCAGTAATTATTAAAAACAATCAATCGGTAAGATAGAAATAATTGCTAAATACATTGTGTACTGAGCCACATATTGTGTAAATTATTACTCACAACAAGGGAGTTCATGCCATGCCAAATTAATTATAATTATATGACAACAATAACATCCCTTAAGACATGCATAGTTTGTAAAGTTCTCCAGAGTTGAAACTGAATCCCCAAAAGTTGCAAAGTCATAATGATGGTTAGTATGAAAAATCTTAAATAATAAATTGGGTGTTGCTGATATTTAAATCCTGTGGAAAAATCCAAGTTCTACTAATGCTTTAAGAATAGCTATGGATAGTTGCACTATTTACATATGTATACAAAACACTACAACCAAGCAAAGCAAGTCATTAGTAAAATTATTCTAAACCAAAAAATTAGGCATTCAGGTATTTTCATTGGCTCAATATGGAAAATGACAGAACCCGACTGAAGAGGGCAAATTGCGAGGTATTGGAACATACACAAATTATTCAGATAAAATAATTCAAAGCTGATTTATTTTATCTGGAAAACTTTTGAATGTAATTTTTCAAACTAAACTGATTCATATAGGAAAGCATTCTTGCTGGTCCAAATAAGAACCATTCCAGAACCATTATTTGAACTTCCTTAAAATCTTCAGGTTGACTTAACTGTGAAAAGCTATCCACTCTTGACTGTTTGATGATATATTCTTTCACTGTTTTTAAAAATATGATTAATAATTTATTAATGGAGACTAGTTTTTTTTAAATCAGCTATGTGTTCTCAAATGAACTAAAGCAAGCAATACTGCATTTATACAAAGGTAACCTAAAAGGAAATGTAGCCTTACAGATAGTTGCATAACATTAGTAGAATTTAGAATATAGGATGCTCTTGGAGTCATATGACTAACATAGTTCATATTTATTTGAATATTCTAGGATTACCAGATATAAAGTAAGTAATACTTAGTATTCTTAATGCATAATATCTTATTGTGATTTAATAGTGCTACTTTTAGAATTTTTAGGAAAAACCGATCAACGACTTTCTCAAACTTGAGAAAATACCCAATCACCTTTCAAAGACATAAAATATATGTAAATAGAATTTCAAGAATTGTCATAATTAAATCCCATCTCCATTACGATAGTTTTTAGTTCTCTATTCAAAATGATATTAAATGGTCTTTAAAACCATCCACCCAGCCTGATGCACACTATCAGAAATATGCTGTAGAGAAGCATTTATCTTATAAGTTTGATTTATAGCTTCTGAATAATCCTACAAAAAGGCTCATCCAAGTTAGCCTTTTCAGAAGACAACTGCACAGTTGTCATATGGGATACCTTCTACATGGAGGAAGCAAACTTTTAAAATTATTATTATAAAATGTACTACTGGTCTCTGGTTAATATATTTAGTAGAACTAATCTAAAATCAAGGCCACATAATGTTATCCCATTGATATACAAACTGGAGTCTGATGATCCCCTAAAATTTCAGTACTTTGTAGCACCAACTACACCATCTGAGGAACATTTATTCAAACAACTAGACAATGGATTAGGGAAAGTGACAGAGTACTGCTCCTGTTCATCAAAATTGCTTTTGTTGTCATAGCAAGTAGTGCCCTCTTAGAGTTCTTTAATCGCTTTAGGAGTCTTTCCTTAGACCAAGACAGGGTAACGATAGTGCCCTTAAGGTTCTATTGTCATTTTGACATACTGCTGGCAAATACTACTTCAGGACGGTTGAACAGACAATGAAGGAAATTCTGAAAGCATTTGAAAGGCTGCTGATGCTATTATTAAAAGCTGTCTGATTCTACAATTCTTTGGAGGAATAAGAGATGGTCTGCATGAAAACATCAAAGAGTCTTCAGCTTCAAATGTAATTATAAAGAAAAGCCTACAGATCTGACTATGGATAGCTATGATGAGATTTTGGGTAGGGGATTGTCCATAGGGAGAAGGGTTGTAGTGCCCAGTGATTTTCATAACAGTAGATAATCTAAGAATGTTTACCACCTTGACCTCTACATCTTCTGTCATTTATATTGCAGCGTGATTAAATATTTTATTTCTCCATATTTTTATCAGAACCACATTTTTGCTCCCCCCCTACACTTTGATGTTGTATTTTAACTATTTATGTTATTTTTAATTGCCTCTGAGCTACCCAATAAATGCACATCTTTATCAATCCATGGAGGTTGCAATAAGCAAAATACATATTATATATTTTTTAAAAACCTAACTTTGTAATCGATCAGCCAAGGGAATTGGCAGAAAAAGTGCCCTTCTGCTACTTTTATAGGCCTGCAAGTATTGTTTGTGGTAGGGGAATATTTGGATAAATGATGCAGTTACTCTTAATCTGCTCTCAACTGCTTAAGCACATATGCAGTTTATTGGCTTAATCCGTATTCCTTTGATTAAACTATTTATTTGCTTACTTAATATGGTTTATACTCACTTTTCTGCAGATATTCCATAGGCACATTTCTATTTTATTCTAAACTATTAGGTATTTCAATTATTCAACAATTGTAGAAATACAAACTGGAAATTCTCCTTCACAAGCTTGATTCTTTTATTCCAAGCCGAGTACAATACTGCAGCTGCCTATACTCCAGTTCCACTTGAGTAAGTTAATAGTTATTTAAAACCAAAAGTAATTGGAAGAAGCAGTGGCTATCACATCTAATCAAAACATATTCCATCATTCCTAGAGATATGGCACCTCATATTTATCAGAAATGGGTAATTCCTATTTATAATGTATGAAATGGAAAACTGTTTCTTTAAATATTTGTGCTATTTCCTCTATTTCAAATGAAACGCAGAAAATGGCACAAATACATTTCAACTAAAATTAAATAACAAAGAGTTTTAAGTATGAGCTGAAGTCTTCCTGTAGAGGTCTAAAAAGCTAAAACCTGGTGGGGGGGGAGGGGAGAAGAAGAAAGGATTTGGAAGTTTTCAGACATTTCATTATGATGTTATCAATGTTTTTTTGCTCCTATTGTTTATTTAATGCCAGTGCTTTCCAATATTATCATACAAAAATATCCTTATAAAAGCTAATGAATAAAAAAAGTTGACTCCAATAACTAAACAGATTTTAAGTTAGCAATAACTGAAGAAATATTTCCTTGGCAAAAACCTTCAGATGTAGTACCTTATTACACTATCAGATGCAGTATCTGATAATAAAAATCAAAGATTAAACAAGACACAGGTCATCTGAGAAAACAGAACTAAGAAAAGAGGAGAAATATGGCACAAATTATGAAGATAGTATTTTAGAATCAATTATGTGAAGTGCTGATGGACTTGACATAGTCATATGAAGTGTTAGCCAGTGATGCTGAACTGTCAATCTATGATCCTAAACACATTTAGTGTTTAGTGTCTCTACCCAATATGATTTCCTTTGCATCTTTTCCACTTTTTCTACTTTTAACAAGGAATTTGTAATGCTATTTTTTTTTAAAAATGGCAGTGTCCCATAGTCTCATTTTGTTGGATACTGTTTCATTTTTTTTTTTTACAATCCTGCTCGTCATTTAAATCTATATAATTACATTGCTTTCCTAATTCAAGTGACAATCTAAAACACACTTTCCTGAAATTAAGCTTAACTGAACTTAATATTTTTATTTCGAGCAGCTATGGTTAGAACTGTATTGTCAGCCTTTCATATCTGCTCAAGCTTCGCATTTTGGATGGAAAATAAATCAGTTTCATGCAAGCTATTTCTATACCTTATACTTTCATCTTAAATATTAACATATATTTAAGGTTGCGAACATAAGTTAACAAGTATTATTACTTCATGCTAAAAAAATAAAAATAAAATATGTATCCTACCTGGGCCAAGTAGCGGGGACCGGTTTGACTGGGCACTTGACTGGTGCGGTGGCTGTGGTTCAGCCATGTTTGCGTTGATAGTGGTGGTAGTGGTGGTAGCTGTGGTACTGCTCTGGATTACAGAATTGTTTCTATCCCACATATTTACAGTCTTGTTGTTATTGTAATTTGGATCACCCCAAGCTGAGGTACCATCATCTATCTCCATCTTGCGCCGAATGGAGGGTGGAGAGGGCTCTTCCCACCCAGTTGCTTCACTGTTATCTTTCTGTTTGGCTGGGAGTGGTCCACCAACCCATCCTGATCCAGTCTGTTTAACAGAAGCAGCTCCTCCCCAATTACTCACATTGTTGTCCTGGGATTTAGAAGCCCAATTTTGTTGGGGACCAGATTTTAAAGATTCTCCCCAGCTTGTACCTGTATTAACTTTGCTATTTGTGCCATTTCCCCATCCACTGGTCCCAGAACGTGTAGTGTCATTCCAACCAGACCCTGATCTGTTGTCAGCATCCCATCCAGAACCATTCTTTTTCCCATCTCCCAAGTGTCCAGAGATAGATGAGGAATCAACCCAATCTCCACCACTTGAAGTCCAGCCTGGATTTGATTTCTGTCCATCTCCCCAGTTTTGAGATTTGGGTTTTTGAGGTTCTCCCCAAGTAGGCGACTTGTCCTCCTGATTTGTGGTCCCACTCCAAGTGTGGCCACTTTTGGCAGCAGCAGCATTATTGACAGCAGTTGAATTTGTTAGCTCTCCCCATCCCCCAGGGCCGTTGGATGCTTTGTTATTGTTATCACCCCAACCTGTATTAGTTGGAACGGATGCGGGTGGAGAGCTGACCCACCCAGATACTGAAGAGGTATTTGTACTGTTCATGATGGACCCATCATTCTTGCCCCCTGCATTTGAAGGCTGAGTAGCTGCACAACCCCAGGCCTCAGTTCCATTGTCATTCTTTCGATCAGACCTTGGAGATTCTTCAAATTCCCAGGCAGTGTTTTGTTTTACAGGCGTCTGTCCCCATCCAGTGTTGGAAAGAACCCTTGGGTCAAGGTCATTCCTTGGCAGTTGGACTTGTCCTTGGTCTATCATCCCCTTATCTCTTCTTCGACACTCTCCAGGGCCTTCTCTTCCAGTACTGCCTTCATTTTGACTTCCATTACTATCATTACTTCCTTCACTACCTGTGTTGCCAGTTGCTGCAGCTTTGGCCCAAGAATTTATTTGATCATTGCCCTGTTGCATGGCAGGATTCTGGTTGGTAACATTAGAGCTATCCCACCCTGTTGATCCTTTTCCACTGATGTCATTACTGGAATGCTGGTTTGGGGGTTTGCTCCATTCACCATTAATACCATTGCTAGTGCTGCGGTTTGAATGTCCCCAAGCACCAGAATGCATACTACCAACGCTATTGTTGCCATTGCCCCTGCCCCATGCTAAGACTCCAGGACTGGCAGGATCCCACGCACTTGTTCCATTCCCTTCCTTTTGCACAGCATTGCTGGATCCATTTTGCTTAGCAGTTAATGCTGAGTTCACAGTGTCTCCATTCCCCTGACTGAACCCAGAATTGCTGTTTCCTGTGGCAGGATTATTTGGGGATATTCCCCACACTGAATTGCCCATTCCTTCACCACTACCCCCACTGACTTGAGAAACTGATGTCCCATTAGCACCAGGAAGGCTTTGCAAATGGGGTGGGATGATGGCCCCCATGCCAACAGCCATGCCCCAGTTTGGCAGTCCATTTGTCTGCATTGCATTGATAGGGTTTGGTGAAGAGTTCATGGGGTTAGTGTTATTTGGTCCATCAGTGTTAAGGTTCTGAGGTTGTACGCTGAAAGACACATTCTGAGAAGTGGACGTTTGTGGTTCTGTGCTCTCTTGTGGCAACAAGTTTCCCCAAGCACCTAAGGTGCCTGCTGGGTTCCCATTCTGGTTGCCCATGTTCTGACCTATGGCACTGACTGGACTGCAAATACTGGAAGGGTTGCCTGCTCCCACAGTTCCCTCATGTCCAAGTACAGGCCAGGCAGCTGGATTGGCATTGGGGTTAAGGTTAAGATTAATGCCAGCATTTGAGTTGGAAGCACCCCAGCAATTCTGACTTCTACCATCTCCAATCATGTTGTCCATCTTTCCATCCCCACCACTAGCAGAGCAGTGAGCTAAGCCAGAGTTAGAATTGGTGGCAACACCCCACACTCTGGTCGAGTTTCCATTACCATTTGCTCCCCCAGCTCCAAGGGCACTCTGGTTAGAAGTGCTTTGGATGAGTGCTCCATTGGTGCCATTATTGCCATTGGGTTTCTTTGTATGTCCAGTGAAGTTGCCTTGGGCACTCCCTGTAGCCATGCTACTATTCTCAGAGCCACAGTTGGAGGCAGAGTCAGTGTCTGTAGTACATTCTGAGGCAGACTCAGTCTCAGTTCCTGTAATGGAAGGCCACGCTTCCTTGTCAGTCCTGTCTATTATCACTTTATCCCAGCCGCAACTGGCTTCACTTCGGAAAGTGGGCTGCTGTCCCCAGTGCGTATTCTCATAGTTGTCTCCCAATCCACTGTGGCCAAGGTCTGTAAAATCAAATATTACGCAAATTAATCACCTGACAATGACAATATATAAGTATGGCTTATTACAATATTTTTCAAACACATTTCCAATTTCAAACATCACAACTGAAAAAAAAAGCCTATGTGATGGCATATAAGATTGGCATTAGTAAGGTGAAGCATAGATTTTTCTATATATTAAAATATAGTCTTCCATGGTACAACAATGCACTAAAAATTCCAAGATATGATAAAAATTCTTCTTTATACTAATACATCCAGGTTTTAGATACATTCAATACTTAGATTCTTCTTATAAGACTCAACTAACAAAACCAACTTTCTTCACCTACAATAGGCCTAATAGATCCAAACATTACAGTGATGTTACTTTCAAAGATTTTTAAATGCTAAAATTAAGACTTGGATGTAATGGTTAGTATCCCATACGTATAAATGACGGTACAATGTGGGCAGAGGGGTCAATATAATCCGGACCCATAAGGAAGAAGAGGGCAAGCGGTCTTCTTACTTGTGTCCTATTCTAGCAAAGCATAAGCTAGCATTTGAGACTAGGAAAAGCAAAGAAAATAAGAGTAGTAGTCTGAACTATTTACAAAGAGATTCAAGGGAGGTTATTGTACATATACATTGTACATATACAGGACATTTTAAATATTAATCAATTCGCTAATTTCTAATAATGTTTTGTTCTGCAATGTGAATTACTATTAAATGTAAACTGTACATATTGTGTAGTTATCAGAGATTATTTGGGATTTTGAGAAAAATCTCAAGCCAAGAGAAAAAAATTATATTTAAGACTTCTATAAATAATTGGCAATTTTTCATTACAAAATGTGAATATTTTTGGGATGAAGTGATAAACTATATCTAAATTAGGATTCATCAAAATAAAAATTTGGCAGTACAATATTCTTTATATTGAACAATTAAAGGTATATTTAAGTTAAAATCAACATCGTGTTTCTTATATATTTAAAAGACCAGTTAAGTCATTTTAAAAGGCAATGTTCTAAGTATATAAATTAGATAAATATATAAAATTTCTATAGCAGAATGAAAAATGAATTTTATGTATAATAATGTGGATATTCAGGATGAAGACAAAAAAGGTTTTTAAAAATGCACAAAGGATCTATTTTAATCTGTAAAAGTTTATTTATTATTGAGGCTTCTCCTGATTTCTATAGCATGTATAACCTGAGGGTCAAGTCTTTTTTTAAAGGTGTTAGAAATCTGTAAGGATTTGTTTTTTAAAAAATAATAACAGGTGAAGTATTTATATCTGTGTTCTGAATTTTGCAACTGTAAAAATTTAGGTGGAAATTGTAAGTTTGTCCAACAAGAATTACTGTACAAATGCTTAAATTCTAAGACTGTGCCAGAAATACTAATGCAGATATGAAAGAGTTAAGAGACAGCTCAAAATAAAACAGCTTCAATTACAGATAGAATCCAATACTGAGCCACACAAGTGGAAAAACCTAATTTTCTTTTCTTTTTCTTCTTCTTCTTCTTCTCTTTCTGCCATGGTATGCAACGAAGTATGCTCCCTCTGAACCTTTAATGTGTTCAGGAAAAGAGCTGAGCAGCATAAAAGAGAACATTCTTCATTATTAGATAATGAGTACTCTGTGAAATACTAACACTCCAAAACCAAACAGCAGTAGATAATGACAAATAATAACTTCATTTTTCTGCCCAGCGCAGCATATCTATAGCAAGCAGCTCTTTCTCTGAGGACGCCATTTTATCAAACCTGAAAGGCAGCCAAAAGCTTAGGACGCTGTGCTGCTGCTGCCTCTAAAACATTATGTAATAAACTGATTTAACAGAAGCAGATGCTATTTCCCCCCCTCCCTTTTTTTCTTCTCTTGTTGCTCTAAAGGGGCCAATGAGTAATAAAATACCTGACGAAAGGTGACGCCCAACCATCCTAGAAGACGCTACATTGTGTACAGAGCTGCCTCTCCTTCTGCATCTAGGTTCGCCTGGACTCTCAGCTTCAATATGTCGGCTGTGTTGAGAGTGAGCCTCATCCTGTAGAGCTGCCAAGAAAACCGCTCAGTGCAAGTGTGCACCCAGACAACCTGCAAGCTTGCTCAGGCCTTAGCTCTGCTAGCTTTGGAAATGCTCTTTCTATGCAGGGAAACTCTTCTTCTCCCCCCCACCTCCAGCATATAGCCCCCTTAACTCTGGGTAAGGCATCAACAGATGAGGATTTAAAAGCTTGATTATCTAATTGCAGCTGACATTAAACCGATCTTGCTTCCTCCTTAAATTCTTTCAACTGTCACAAAACATTTTCAGTTCGAAACCTAGCCACAATTAGCACGGTGGCTGCTTTTCTTCTGGTTTTGAAAGTCAGCCAAAAGAACAGCCGCATATTCCTGATTGGCTACATGCAAACACATTCATGCCTCCTTCGTATTTCCACCCTCCTCTTCCCATCCTTAAAAAGAAGAGGACAGGCTGTATACTTGGCAAACAAGCACTGGTAATGATATTGGAGAGGGGAGGGAGGGGAAACCTGACAGGTAATTCCCCCAAAACCTTTTAATTGTTTCTCTGGTTTTATCAAGAACGTAGAAAGTGGGCAAGGGCATTAAAACCCACACGAGCATGTGGAATTGTTGCTACATGCCTCGGAATGACAAGACAAACTGCAGCGCTTTTTCCCTTCAATATTTCCATCTGTTCTACCATGGAGGCACAAGTATTTGATTTCTAGTTAAGACTTTTTTATTTTGTTTCCCGTTCTTTTACTAAACACTGTAATTTTTATATGAATGATGATATCAACACCTGATCCAAAAGATAACATTTTCAAACTAAGAAGATACAGGAAAAAAAATCACTATTATCTTATTGACTTGGAAGGAAGCAGCCCTGAACCCCTTCACTTAAGATCAGGAAAAAACAACAACTTTCATCTCATTCATATCTCAAGCCTTCCAATCTAAAAGCTAAAGATGAGATAAAATAAATACATACATACATACATACATACATACATACATACATACATACATACTTGCTCTAGTACGCTCCAGGTAATCCAGAAGTAATTATTCAAATATAATTACTCCAAAGAAAAAACTACAAATATTGCATTTGCTAGCTTCTAAAACATAGATTAGGATATAGATGTGTATATTCCACCAAGCACATGTAAGTGCATATTTAACTTTTAGCAAAACTTAGCAATGTTTTTCCCCCTTGTTCATGGATCAAATTATCATTACTATCACAAGTTAGCAGACTAGTTAGAGATACTTTAAAACTTTTCAAACATTATTGTGGAAAAACAGAAGTGCAACTGAAGATGATCTCAATGGTTAGGATTGTAATTATTAACAGTAGTAATTATTCTGCATAATATAGCAAAAATAAAAATATATTGAAATTTGCAAGTTATATAAATTTAAGTAACTTTTGTACATATGGTGGATAATCTTCTAAAAAGAGATATTATTTATCACAATATATCTGACTATATAGATCAGGGTGTCAAACGCACTTTCATTGAGGGTCACATCAGCCCTCAATGTGTTTGACCTCAGGAGGCAGGGTGGGGGTGGCCAGCTATATGTCTGTCATGTCAGGGGTGCCTGGGATGGCCTGAGAGCTCTGCCAGCAAAAATGGGCTGTTTCTAGGGTGGCCCTGCAGGTCAGATCTAAGCACCTTGCGGGCCAGATCCAGTCCCCGGGCCTTGAGTTTGACACCCCTGAATAGTCCTCATTTAAAAAGTACCTGTTCAGCAAATATTCAAACTTAGGACTGCAATGAATGTTGTAATGACAGCTCCTCACAGTTGTGGCCATTGCAGTGTCCACATAGTCACACAATTTCAATCCAGTCACTTGTCAATTACTTTTCAGCATCTCATGGTGATGTAATCACCATTGAGGACTTTTGTAACCTGCCTCCAACAATATGAAAGCCAGCAGGATATTGCAAATGGAGACCATGTGACATCACTTATTGGTGGTGCGGGATTCACTTAACAGTACTGGAAAATCCAGAATTGCTATTGCTAAGCAGAGAAATCACGTGACATTCCTTTTTATGATTATGTTATTTAGCGATGCCAAGTCTGATCCCAATTAGAAAAATTAAGCAAGTACTACAAGTATAGCTGTATCCTGAATTTTGTCAGTAGTTACACTGCTTTTTCTTAGTACTAAAGATTCATGGACATAGTTTTAGCATTTCATTCAAACCTTTTCATTACTTTTTTTTTTTTTTTTAAATCTGCATTCTACATTTCATGCCTTTGAACCAAGAGTGTATATATAATTCAGTATGTTTCCTTCACTGGGGTGAAATAAGTACATTAGGGAAATATATGTAGAACACAGAGAGAAATTCCAATAAAAAAGATAAACAAATATTAAACAGTATCAAAGTATTTCTGCTGTCATTTCCAATAAAGCAAAGGATGACATGGCAAACATCTTATTGTCAAGTCAATTTAATTCTGTGTATTAACAAACATTTGACTTCTATTTATAAAAGTTTCCCATGTTAAGTTTTTGTTGGCAGCAATGCTAGGGGGATGTAAGAATATCTTTCATACCATACTTATTCCTAGATTCTTATTTCTAGATTGAATTGTACAGTACAATTGTTGTTGGTTGGCATTTTTTTAAAAAATACTATGCTATTTCAATTATTTAAACATTGGGGAGAGGAGAGATAAGCTATAATCTGTATGTAGTCACTGCTGGAAGAATCCAAGCACCTGTATACAATTTTATGAAAATTCCTTTCGGATTTTCTGAATGCTTGAATTATGTTGCTGCAAATTATCAGACCTTCACATGGGCCTTGCTTTTACATAAAGGGAGTTTGGAAGAATGCTGGAAATTATTTTACTTATTTCATAAAGTCACCAAATACGCTATTTATGTGCTTATTTGTAAGATCAATTAACCTCTTCAAAGGATTTTATGTAGCTGTCTATCTCAGTGTGGGTATGGGCAGTTTAGAGAATTAAAAACACATGTGCAAATACAACAATAACCACGAAGAAACCATACTGAAGCACATTTAAAACAATTAAAATGCATTCAAACCTTCAAAAAACTCATAGTCCGTGAGTGATAAAGAAATGTGATAAAGAGATTTATGGTGGAATGTGAAAGGAATTTGGTACCACCTCTTCACAAACCACAAACTTCATGAAAAGGCATAAACTTCTATGAGCTATAACTCACATCATCAGATGCTGTAGGTAGTGTTATTTACGGTGGAAGACCCACCAAAACATATTTTTTCATAAAATTTGTTGGTTGGAAAAATGCTACTACAACTCAGTTTTCATCACAAGGAACTTAATAATATCAGATAATGATAATAATCATATTACCATAAAACTCAACTATTTTGAAACCAATGATTGTATACAATTAACCTTCAAAGACCTTCTGAAAGTACTTATTCTCCAGAGCACCATAAAAACAGTGCCACCTTCTTTTAAGTGACAAACTGTTCTACAGGAGGGAAAATACAGACAAACCAACAAACAACCTAGAGCAGAGATACAGCTAGGCATCATTTATGTATCTG
The DNA here is from genome assembly GCF_009769535.1 of Thamnophis elegans. Lineage (NCBI taxonomy): Eukaryota > Metazoa > Chordata > Lepidosauria > Squamata > Natricidae > Thamnophis > Thamnophis elegans. Next base: position 57,175,311 of record NC_045542.1, read on the forward strand.
TATGAAGAAGTACTCGTGCCTGTCAGGTTCCGAAGAGATAATAAAACCAGACAAACACAGAAACGGTTTGAAATGCAGTATGTATTCTTCCTTCGGCACGAACTGACCAACAAAGCACTAAGGCAATGAATAAATTGTCAGAGCTGCCACCCTGTGCTTCTCACCACCTTTTATAGCTACACTGGTAATTAAAATAAGCCGCACCCCGCGCGTGTGCACACCCATCACCTTGTGACCCAGAATGAAACCACCCGGCATATATCATGGATTGTTAGCATGCATTTCTTCAGTTTGTGTAGGTGGGACAGTGAGTCTTGGCAGCTGGCCCAGTCTTCTCCCCCCTGAATGGCAGCTCCAGGCCTCTGAGCTGGCCGGAGCTGACATGCGGCCCCCCTACCACGGAGACAGCATCTGGGGAGCTACGAATTAGTTAGTTAGGAGCTGAAGGACCCCTTCCCCCTGGTTTTGTGGGATGTCTGCGGTGGAATCTCGCTACCAGGTAGGATGCCCTACAGTCCTTGCTATGAACCCAAGATGCTTCCGACAGGGGATAACCTTTCCATAAAATAAGTTATTGTAACCGTCCCCTGTGCCACCTGGAATCTAGTGCATCTTGCACTATATAGTGCTGTTCCCCATCTACCGTAACCGGAGCTGGTGGCCGTAGTGGGTCTCCTCTAATATCAGAGTCCTGATTGATTGGAGCAGGTTGCAGTGGAAGACTGGATGTGTTTTCCACAGTAGAGGGCGGGGGTCTTAGTTGCACTGTTAATAACTCGCACAATTGGGAAAGGCCCAATGAATTTGGTTCCAAGTTTCTTACATGGCAACAGCAGACTGAGATATTTAGTGGAGAGGTATACTCTCTGGCCTACATGGAAAGGTTCTTGTGCCTTCCACCTTTTATCAGCACTCTTTTTATATGTAGCAAAAGAGTGACATAACGCATCCCTCACCACTTTCCAAACTTTTCGCATCCGGGCTATCCACTCCTGCAAGGTCTTGTCATCGGGACACTGATTGTATTGTTAACTGATTGTATCACCTTTAAATGTAATGTAAATGTAATAACTGCAATCAAACACTTCCTGCACTTGGTTATCAATCTTTCAGACTGATATAAAGCAACTTCTTCATATAATTTTGACAATTCTCTAGCATGATGAACTACTCATTTTAAATCAACCACAATATTTCTTTAGAATTTAGATCTGAACATTGACTTGGCTGCTCCAAAGCAACACAATTATTCTTTGTCATCCATTTTCTTGTCAACTTAATATATTTGAGAATTTTCTCTTGTTCATGATCTATTGTACTTCAATAGATGGGTTAAGAGAAGAAGAGATTCTTTTTGTAACTTTATGTGGAGAAGAATTATTAAATTTGTACTTGTGATGAAAATTGGAAGCAATTTAAATATTATTAAATATGTTAAATATTTCTTTTCTTATTCCTTCCTCTTTGTTCGTTTCTTTTTTCTTAATTCTGCACTTTCTATACTTTCTTTACTTTTCTTTTTGTTTAAGTTTAGTTTACATTGTCTTTTACTATTGTTATTAAAATTTCCAATAAAATTATATTTTAAGAAATTAATTTGTTTTCAGTAGAGCATGATATTTACTAGGAACCATGTGGTAATGACAAAAACCAAAACTGTGATATTTTGGTAGGATAAGCTAGCGCAAATCAGTCCTGTTTAATGAAATAGTTGTATATATGGTCCCAGTTTATTATCTTAATTGAATTCACTGAACTGCTGGGGAGTGGGTAGCAACCAATGTTTCCCATTAGTATATCTTATGAAATAAAAGAAACAAGCATCTAATGGCTGATGCTATTTGTTCAATCAAATACTGTTACTAGTAAGACACGCTTTGATAACATTCAGTGTATTACACATATCAAAAAATGCAGAAAATCCAAAGCGGATGAACATTTTATTTAAAAAAGGTATATGCCTCCTAACAGTCTCTAAATATAATAAATAAAATAAAATGTGACTGAAATTAGATTAAGTATAAATAAGCATGGCCCCACTAAGCTCTTCAGATGCAGTAAACCAAGAATCTTGTAAATAAGACTTGTATTATTACACCCTATTGCTCAGGTTTTGGAGTATTCTAAAATCATATCCCTGCTCAAAGAATAATCTATTTCTATAAGAACTGTCATTTATAACACTAAACTTGATTTGCTTTACAATCATTCCTAACAGAAGACAGCTGTTATATCATACACTTCTTGAAAGAAGATTAAGATTTCAAGTGGACATAAGGAGCAGAAACAGGAGGTCAACTTCCAACCCCGTTAAAACCAATTAGCTGAGCTAAAAATATATAGTTCCTTTGTGAGATAAAAGGTTACCAATTAGCTGTTATAGTTTTCATGATCTAAGTTCAGAAATGCAAAATTTAGTCAATTACCAAATGTGAATTCTTCCTTTTATCAATAGAATACCATTTTGTTATATTGCATTTATTATATGTTAAGGCTACATTTTCATTTCACTTTTTTCATTTTTAACCTTCATGAGTTGAATTTCTGAAGCTAATTTAATTCATTTCTTGTTTCATAGTTATGCATTCTGAGGAATATAGTAAGAACTGAATTTTAATCTTGCAGAGATTACAACATTTCAAGAACAAAATCAGTTAAAAAAACTGATAGTATTTTTCATTTGCAATAGAATTCATGTGTTAGGCATTAGCACAGCATACTTTGGACAATCTAAAAGATACACTTGCATAAAATTTATTCTGTGATGAAAATGAATTTACATTGAAATTTAGACTCCTAACTATAAGCGGTAACAGTTTATAAATGGTATATATAATATGTAAGAAGATTAAGAGATGGTAATGTATTTATTATAATCAACAGAATCTGGCGAATCAGATTCCTGTGACATGGCATGCTGTATAATAGATGAACTATAAGTTCCAGAATTCCTAGCTTTGCATCACAACCATAACAACCAGAAATTCTGGAAATTAAAATGCAGCATCTATAGAGGCAACTGGGATAAAGATCTCTGTTATAGTTATACTTTTTGCCTTCTCGGTGAATTGGCAATTAAACTGCATTATAAGGGATATCAGACATTTTCTGTTTAAATGTGTCTGGGATAAAATACTATTACAGTTACAGACACAATCATTCTAAAGAAGTTGAACTCAGCTGAACTTTATAGTCTCAGTTAAATTTTCAGACTAGCCTTCTGAGGCTAATGCCCTCCAGATATTATGGGGTCCCAGAATTCCTTGCAATTCCATCACATCTGAAGAGCTCCAGTTGATGAGATCTTAATATAGACATGATGTGATCTGAATATCTGGCTTCTTTGTATTTTCATATCTATAATACATTGGCATAATATGCAAAGTAACATTCGTAACAATCTGAATGCATTCAATGAAGCACAGCTAAGTTGTCTTGAAAGCTGACCACACACAATTCGTATTTAAACTATTTTGGGTACTGTACCTAAAGAATAGATATATATGGCATAATGTCATGATTATTAATCATAATGTACACAAATGCACATTTCATTTATTAAAAATAAATGCACATCTGTTTTATGTATTAACAGGTTTCAGGGGAGAACTCCTCTTCGACTTGTGGTTCCTGCTTAAAGACCATGTGGCAGCTGTGGCCAGAAGGACCTTTGCACAGCTTCACGTTGTGTCATTCGTGTCCATTTCTAGACCAGGGAGTCCGTCCCACAGTCACTCTTAATTCAACGACTACTCTATATGGGGCTGTCCTTGAAGAGTATTTGGAAGCTTCAGCTGGTATAAAATATGGTGGTATGGGGAGTTATGTGCTGTTCATTCAGCCCCTGTAATATCTCTGCTCCCCAGTAGTATGTACTTGCCCTTTAAAAAAAATCTGTAGTGGCTACCCATCCTGTTACATTCAGGAGGACAGGAATATTCTGGATCCCATCTGCAAAACAGTGCCATCTAGTGGGACCCAAGAAAAACATTTTCTGCCACAGCTCTGGCAGTTTGAAACATCACTTCTCCCAAGATCAGATTTGCCAAAACCCTACTGGCTATTTGCAAGCCATTAAAATGTTGTTTCTTCTGTAATGTCTGGGACCCTCAGTGTGAGTGTACCCATTTCTTGGTTATATCGATTGTGGAACACTGTGAGTTTCACAGTTGCTGGTTTTGATTATTTATGTTTATAATATATTAGTTGTGTTTTATTCTTTTTTTAAAATCCTGTTTTAAGTGTCAGCCACCCACAATCATACATAAGATGTATGTTGTACCTAAATTATTGTATTATTCATGTCGTTTAATTATTTACTGGAAAAATAAAAGATCACCAGCACTGCCTCTTTCCTCTGTCCTCTTTTTATTTAAGTGTACATCCCGTTCTAGCTTTCTCTTTCCTTCTCCACTTACATATTTAAATTTCAGAAGCATCAGCACTTGCAAATCTTTGTGAGGCTCTCTGCCAAAAATTGATTTCATCATAAAGACATGTAACTCTTTAATACCACCAAGATATCAAGATCATTTGGTTTAAAAATTAAGTCTTATCGGGTTTAGAATCCAATTCAGAATCCAGATGACAGATTTATATTTGCATCTAATAAAGCTATGGTTTACTGACAATAAAGTAACCTATTTTGAACTGTTAAGAGTTTAATAAATTAAATAAAAATATATAATTTATGGCATTGATGACGAACCTTCACGTAAAGGTGTGCCAAAATTGTGTGTGCCTGTGCGATAGCACACATGCCCACACCCACAATGCAATGCGCCCCACCCACCTGTGCATGCTCATGTGACCCACAGTGCATGCGGCATGATCCCCCGCACATGCACGTGCAACTCCCCCGCTTGGGGGTTTTCACTTTCCCCAGGCTCCGGAGACTTTCCTGAAGCCTGGGGAGGGTGAAAATGACCTCCCGCAGCCCCCTGGAGGCTGGAAATGGATCATTTCCAAACTTCTGGTTGGCCAGTTGGGCCCATTTATTTCCCTCCCAAGGCTCCAGAGGCTTTCCTGAACCTGGGGAGGGAGAAAACAGCCTCCCTCTGCCCTCTGGAAGGCTGAAAATCATATGGCCAGCGCGCGCATTTGTGCTGGAACTGACAGCTCGCGTGCCAGCAAACATGAATCCGCGTGCCACCTGACATATTTCCTGATAGTTCGCGTGCCAGCAAATATGGATCCACGTGCCATATATCCATGATAACCATCATGGATATATGGTGATAATTGAACTACTATTTTAAAATTACTCAATAACAAAGATGAACCTTATTATATGTACCAGGTAGTCCTTGTCTTACAATCATTCACTTAGTGACCGTGAAGTTACAATGGCACTGAAAAAAGTGATTATGGCCAGTTTTCACACTTACAACCACTGTAGCATCCCCATGTTTATGTGATGAAAATTCAGGCATTTGATAACTAGCACATATTTATGACAGCACTATCCCAGGTTTATGTAATCTCCATTTGTATCCTTGCCAGCTTGCTTTTGACAAAGTCAATGGGAAACGATGGATTCACTTAACAATGTGATTCACTTAAAAACTACAGTGATTCATTTAAAAACTATGCCAAAAAGCTTGTTTTATGGGGCACAATTCATTTAACAACTGTCTTGCTTAGCAACATAAATTTTGGGGTCCATGGTGATCATAAATCTATGAGGAAAATGGTTAATAAAAAGCATATGCTATAAGGCTGCAACAACAGTTAAAAAAACTGTTTAACTTTACAGTTATAAATGATATATTTGACACTGTCTTGCTAAATATTCCATTCACAGTAAAACCACAATGTAGCACAGTTGTCAAGCTCAAAGGGGAAAAAAATAAAATTAATGTTAAGAATACAATAAAAAATGACATTCAACATAGGTTGCTTAGCCTAGCCAGGAAACAAATGAACAATACCGGGAAAATAAGGAAGTTTAGATATAAAATCAAAGAACTTGAAAAATGGTTTAAAAACATAAATTATAATAAAGACTGGAATATTGTATGTAATCTTTCCCTCTTGGAGAGAGGAAAAAAGAGGAGGAAGATTTTCCCTTGCACTTGCAAATGCTTATTAGCACTTAAGAATTCATCTAAGTGCCTATGGCAAATTAGCAAGGAAGTGCAGTCAAAAAGGGAATGAGTGTATACATAAACTCATTTTTAGACTTTTTTTAGTTTAAAATGTTTAAACACATGTTTTGTTGAATAAATCATAGTAGCCTTATTTGTACATAATGGAAAACCATAATGAGTAACTACATATTCTTAGTCGCATATTATATTAAGCCCCAAGCAAACAAGCCCCAAACAAATCAAACTACAATATGGCTTGGTGTTCTTCTGAACCGGACAACATATTGTGTAAGTGTGAAGATTCAGTCCAATATAAATGATGACAGAGGACAAAACTGTAAGCACCACTTCCAAATCCCTTTAACCCGTTTCTGTTAGTTGTTTTGAGTGCTTTTTTGGCAGAACAGCCAACTTCTTAGGCCAAGATGCTATAATTCATGATTGTAAGAACAGTCCTTTAAATCAGACACAAGTCTATTGAATCTATTATAATTCTACACAAAGTTCAACTAAATGCCAATTCAAAGTCTTCAAGCAAACATAAAGGAAATAACGTTTCCTTAATATTATTTGCTAGTAACCAATAATGAAAGATACAATATTATGAACAGGACAATTCTATTAGGAATCAAGGTTAACCAATTCTTTATAATTGTCCAACATTCTTAAGATCTTGCCTAAGTCTCTATTAGAGCCTTCCAAAGTCAACAGCTTCATTTTGTAGTTGCAAACCCCATAATTTAATTTTGGCATGCATAGTATTCTTGTCTCCAGTAACTTTTAAAACGGAACGTACAGCCTAAAGTACAGCCTAAAAACTAAATTTAAAAGCATGGCAATACTACAGGTCTCCCTCTATTTACTGAATTAAGTGCCTGATTTTTTTATCATCTGAGTGCTGTTTCATATGACAGAAGATGCTTTCTCCTTTCACTTACTTACTTCAAATAAGTCTTGCATTTAACATTGCTCGATCTATTTCAGCAGACTTTTCAGCTCTCATTTTCTCAAGCTATTCTTAGGAAGAAATATACTCTGAGATCCACAAGTAATTCCACTCATCTATGACACAAGTTGGACTAAAGCCCATTAACTCTCACAGGAGCAGTTCATCCTGCTACAATATCTCATAATACATTTAGAGTATGCATGATTGCCAACTCATGGTCTGACATTTCTTAAAGCAACAATTGCAAAAACCATGGCTTACTTTAAATAGCTAATAACTTTACAGTCAGATTTTGAGTAGCCAATTTGCAAGCATTAGCAAAATTCAAACATCTGGATGTAAAACCATTCAGTTTTGAAAAAAATATATTAAGACAGCACTATACAAATAATTCAGAATTAAGTCTATATTCCTAGCATTCCTGCTTTTGTGTGTATCCATATAAGTGGACTGACAACTTATGAAGTCTGCATGAGCTACAGTAGCACTTCTCAAACAGTAAGTCATGGATATAACTATATACACAAACATGCATGTATGTGTATCATGCATGTTTCACTGAACAGTCAAATTTTGATTTCAAGCACAAAATGAATCTCTATGAACATGGGAGCTCTGCTTTGCATTCAAAACACTCAAAACAATGCTTTTATAGTCTACTCTAATAATGGTTTCAACTTTGGTTTTATTTCTGCCTCTTCTATAGAGTCTAACTCAAAGACCTACACAGAAAATCCCCTAGTTAGATTATGGCCAAAAGTGGCCCATAATCAACAAAGGATTCCAATGAATCTCCTGTTTAGTAAGCTACCAACATTACTTCATTCAGGTATTGTTCACCTATACTTTCCAAGTGAAACTGATTCTGTAACAGAGAACAATGTGTCTTCCTTTCTACGTGACCATGGTGTTTTAAATCAGAAACCAAACCACTCTGAGGTAAATATTAACTATTTAGCTGAGCACCTAAACAATTGTCATGCCTATAACACATTTCTTTCAACCTTATCACTCACCTGTGGGGATCTGGGTCTTACTGGGGTGGTGATGTCCACCTACTCCTGGTTGTGGAGGAGGACTTGTTCCTACTTGTCCAGTACTTTGCGCTGGGCTTGTGCTGATCAGAGTTCCAGCAGGCAGAGGCTGGCCTCTTTTTAAGAGCTGCTTCTGTTCTTGTTGGCGGAAGCGTGGAGGCACCTCACGAGGCAGGTATCGGGATGCAGCTGGCTGCTGCCCATTGGCAGATGCACGCTTGCCATTATTATTGTTGGTAATAGTGCTGGTGGAAGTACTGGTACTAGTACCGGCAGGTTGGGGCTGGCTTAAACTGGTCTTAATAGGTTCTGGCACTAAGAAAATAAAAAGTTAAGAAAATATTAAGAGGGAGAATTAAATACAATTCTTCTTAAATGCACTTGAAATTAAAATTCATCAACATGCTCTTTGCTTGAATAAGCAAGTGAAGTAATCAAACATATAACACTTAGGAAGCAGAGTTCATTCTACATAAATGTTACATTCTTTAGGTTTGGTCATGTAACTGAAAATTTCAAAACAACATTTCTGGACATCTCAGTGATTTCTAAAACTTTATACTATATATTAAAATTGTTTTTCTTCATCTCGCTAAATGTATGCCGTAATAATATTTTTCTGCTTTCTGATATCAAGAGCATATTAAACTTGGGGAAACTTACATTAAGGAAACGCTTCAACAATATCGCAGTGCCATCATAACTTCAAATGGTTGTTAAATGAATAGTCGTAAGTTGAGAACGACCTATATGGAATTACAACTGCTGACATTAAGAAATAGCAAAACGTGTCTGTTTTTCTAGTGTTAATTTATTTTTGCTCCATTTTAAGAAACAGCTTTCTATAATAATAATAATAAACTGAATAATTTTTGGTGTAGCAATTAAGGTGCTGGCCTAGGAACCAGGAGACTGTGAGTTCTAGTCCCATTTTAGGCATAAACGTTGGACTGGGTGCCCAGCCTACTTCACAAGGTTTGCGGTTGTTGGGAAAATAGGAGGAATGAGCAGTATGTATCTTTGTCACCTTGAATTACTTATAAGTAATAAAGGCGTCATAAAATAATCTAATACTCTCTTCTCTCTTACACACACACACACACACACTTTAAAATTTGTGAATCTCAAAGTGCAATTGCACCTTGATTTATATATTACCCTGACAGGTTGACATTAGATATATTCACACTGATATTGATTTGAACAAATTTCTTTCCTAAAGTATTTCCTTACAATTCCCTTAAAATTCCCTATTTTAGAGCCATAAATATTCTTATTTATATCTTTAAAATATAAGACCCACCTAACTTTAGTTAGCTCCAAAATTACACAAATAATCAATTATGCTTTTTCAGTAGGCTTTATATATTTTATCTTTTAAGAATCATATTCTATGATATAATTACATAATAAATTTATTTACAAAACATTGTAATATCCTCTGTACAGTCCAGCAATTTATAACGTAATATTACAGCAATATAAATTAGTTATTAAAATGTATTAAGAGAAGCATGAAAAGTAAATTATTTCAAAAGAAAAATTCCATTAAATACCCAATATTTACTTGCCCCATGTTTTCACTGGGCATTATTAAGGCAAGCAGTAACTGGACCAACTTTCCATAGTCAGGACACCAAATTAATGAGTAACATTTTATATATCCAACATTCTCACTTCTGTAGGTAAAGAACAGCAGAAGAGGCCTTTAAAAAAGGCATTCCTCCTTTGCCATCTGGTGTTAATGATTTTATTTGCTAATGATTTTATTGGCTGTGTTTCTATTATTGATGTTTTTAATGTTTTCAATGCTTTAATGTTTGTAAGCTGCCCAGAATCATTGCATACGAGATGGGTGGCAAATAAATTTCATAATTAAATGAATAAATGCTGACCAGAGGGGAAGGCCATGCACGTGTGAAACCAGACCGTCCTTAATATAGCCCAGCCTTGCATTGTTTAGAGTTCTTAAAGGTCAAACTAGTACTCTGACTTCGAACTGGAAACAAATCAGTAATTAACATAAGTTGCATACTGCCAGGGTTGTATGCTCCGTGCACTGAGATCTATTTAGAAGTCTTGCATTGGGACTGTGAACTAACTGATGTTTGTGATCACTTTTAAGACTAGAGCCATGTGGTAGGAGAGCAGTATATATACCAGTGATGGCAAACCTTTTCGGACTGAGTGCCCAGCTCCAGCCAGCTGATCTTTGTGCGCGTCGGATCACCGGAAACCAAAGACCAGCTGGCCAGCGCGCACATGCCTGCTTTTTGACCATTTGGGGGCCTGTGTTTTGGCCATTTTTCAGACCATTTTCAGTCCTAAAACAGCTTGAAAATGGCCCCAAAACACTCCAGAAACAGCTTGTTTTTTGGACGTTTTTCTGGATGTTTCCTAGTGCTCTGGTGCCTATGAAGACCAGCTGCCTGGCACTCATGTGCATGCTAGAAGCCAAAAGAGCAGTGGGTGACAGCGTGCGTGCCCACAGAGAGGGCTAGCATGCTACCTCTGGCACGCATGCCATAGGTTCATCATCATGGATGTATACTCAACTTTGAATGTTACCAGGCATAATGAACAATAACACAATATAGATGTAAAAGTGAATGTCTTCAAAATGAGCACATCATGGCCCTGGAATACACAAAACTAAGTGAAAACTGTAACCAAGACTACAGGCAAATATATGCAATCCTACTATTTTCTTAACAAATTACAATGAAGCTTTATTTTTGTCTTTCACAAATGCCTCAATTAATCTCTAATTGTGGAAATCAGGCACTTACACTTAGGTGGAAGCAGAGATGCCAATCTTCTTTTCCCTGATACTCTGTGCTACCACAGAATTTTTTTTAAAAAGCTTATATTTCTTACAAAATTCACATCAGCCTTTGTGTTTTACAATCTTTTCAACTTCATTTATAAAACTCAGTGACTGGGCTGAATTATATTTGCAGTACATTTAATACAAACCAGGAATGTATATACTGGGGATATAGATGAAACACTGACTTCGTTTAAATCTCTGCTGCTGCTCAAAACTAGAAACATTTCCTGAATTTTTAACTGGAATAAAACGCAGACCCTGATCCCCACCGAGATAACATTATCCAAGAACAATGCACTATCAAAGAGAACAAAGATTCTATTAATACATTTGGTTTCTTTTACCATAACCTGCTAAGTCAAAATATATAAAAATAGATGAAATCACATAGAAATTAATGGGGCAATACAACATCATTCACTATATCCACAACTGTGAAATTGAACAACCGATGCAGAACATTTTGCCGCAAGAATTAAAGTTCTGGGTTTTTTTTTAAAAAAAAATCTTTTCTTATTAAAGCTTTTAAAAACATAAGAAATAAGGTTGAGCGTCATGGCCCCATTGGAGCCTGGGTCTGAGGAGGATGACGAGATGGAGCTAGGGCCTACGGAGGAACAATCGGAGGATTAGGATGAAGTAGTCCCAGATCCCTTGGGCCTGGAAGGATTGCCGGGGAAGGAGAGAGGGCGCAGGATGGGAGGAGAGGGCAGGCAGCGGAGCGACAGAGCTCCAGCAATGAGCAATTACCTCTCCCTCCTCCGATCCCTGAGCACGGAGGTCAGATCAGAGTGACCCAACAATTTGGGAGGAGGGTACCCCGCCCCTCTTTGCAAGGCTTATCTGAGGAATGAGATTTAATGAGATGCCGTTGGGAGTGGCACTTGTCAGAACAAGTGTTGTCTTTTTCCAGTCTTACATGCTGTTACCAACATTTGGATACTTTGCTGTGCCTTGCCCTGCTTGCCTGGTTTGGCTATGTGCGAGTTCGTGTCAACACAGTTCTGCTCCGGGTTATGCTACAGTCCCAGAGAACTCTTCCTGTGACAAGGACTCCTTGGAACCAAATTCCCTGAACTGTGGCTGCTCTCAGAACTGTGTGCCTCCTCTGGACTAATAGCAGTCACTATTGGAGGTGCGTGTTTAGAGCTTTGCTCCTGGACTTGCAGTGAATGGTAGGACTTTTGAAGGAAAGTTGGTGCAATAAAGGGGAGTTAAGCCTTTGTTCCGGCCGCGTTGCTTCCATGCCCAGCCCTGGGTCATTACACTTAGGCGGGGCCTTACAGATCATCTTATCAAATCCATGCTCAGTGAGGGCATTCACTACAACAGCATGCTACACAGCTGGCTATCTATCTAAGCATTTTAAGCAAAATCTATATACTACTAAAACTCTCATTCTCATGGACAAAGTGATATTATCCCAGGACAATACTTTTTGAACCAAAGTGTCACAAGTGGGCTAACTTATAGACTGTCCAAAGTTTGGGACCCATAAGTCCTGAGGGAATGAAAATTGGGAAAATTATGGCTCCTACTGTTGTGATCACATTATTTAATGTTCCAGGACAGTTTCCCAGCCACTCTCATAATTCCTCTTTCCATCCCACACCCAACAGCAGCCACTTACCTGCCTGCTGGAGGCAGGGATTTATATTGCTCCCTGCCAGATTACCCCAAGGAAACTCAATGGGGAAGCCAGCAATTGTTCCTACTCCCACTGGTTTCTTTGTCCACACTTGGCCATTCTGTTCCTCTGTTTCAATAAGGAAATATTTCTGAAATGTCATAATGAGGTATGGGTTGTCTAGTAGACTCTATCCAGTGACATGCGGTGAGGATTATGGTTGGTGAGGCAAGAGCGCGGCAGCGGGAAGAAGCAACGTCCCCGCCGCTGTGTCCGACAGGCCAGGCGTCTCGCGTTTATGGCAGACATAAATGCGAGATGCCTGGCCTGTCGGACACAGTGGCGAGAACATCCCTGCCGCTGCTGCGCTCTGCCGCCTTGCCCCCCCCACCTCCTTCGACCCCACCGCTGTGAAGAAACACACACACACACACACACAGGCACACAAATTCCTCACAATAAAAAATTACAAATTAAATTACAATAATTTTGAATCCCACCCCTCCCTCCGTCCGATCCACATACCTTTTCCAGCTGTGGATTTCAACTCTCTCTTGTCCGCCCGCCATGATGAAAATGTAAAAAATTAAATAAAAAGGCAACTTAGGCACGATTTGCTGCTGCCAGATCAGGAGGCAGAGAACCACATGCCTCCTTTGCATAAGGAATTTTTCGCCTTTTAACCCTTGCTTAACTCTGAGCAAGGGTTAAAAGGCGAAAAATTCCTTATCCAAAGGAGGCCCGTAGTTCTATCGCCTCCCCCTGCAGTTAGCACTAAGCAGACTCAGAGTCATCCACTGTGACTCTGGAGTCTGGCAGCAACTACCTTAGTCTTTTTCCTTTTAATTATTCTTTTCTTTTCCTCATGACACTGGTGAGGCCCCGCCTCCCCTGACTGCACGTCCCTGACTCTATCACCGTCTATTGTGATAGAAAATACAAGCAGAATATATTTTCTAAAAACAATTGGAGATGAGGATGGTGTTCATGGATATTATTTACTTATTATACTTCCAAACAAAATGGTTTTGTCTCATTTAAATATAAAGGTTTAGATAGCATATACTCATATGATTGTTATCTGATTATTCTACTCACAATTGAAGCTTATATTATCTGAGTTGAAATGCCTTTATGAATTGATCAGTTAGACACAAAGGAGCTGCCCTTCCACCTGCATTTACATGCAAACCAAGACATTTTTAAAGCAATATTTTAGCTCACATCTAAATTTGGTTAGAATTTCATATTTTTACATAGGAAATGTTTTGAGTGATTCAGCTATTTCTAGATGATGAATCCATCCAACTATAATACGGCAATTATGCATCAAAGCATTACATAATTACCATTAAAAATTTGAGCCCTTTATTTCAAACAAATAAACAATTACCTGATAAAATTGTCAGATTACAATCTTCTCTTCAGTGAAAGTAATTTGTTAAAGGAAACAGCACTGCGTTAGGTTTTCAAATGTAAGATATTGCAGGTGCTCCTTACCTAAAGCAAAATATTACAAAGCTATCTAGATGATGTTTTGGTACACACATAGGTGGTGTTTTGGGACACACACACACCTGCCTTCAAATACTAACAAATAAATCACACATGCTAATCTTGGCAGAAATAATACGACCAAACATACTGGTTTACATCAGCTCCTACCTCAGATCAACCAAAGATCTAGACAAGAAAAGGTATTATCTGCACCAAACCAAATGCTTCTGGTAGTTCTCAGAATGGTTTAAATGGGAGATGTTTTACCTCAAAGAAAAAGCATGAGCATTCTTGCTACAAAATTCTAAATACTGTCCAAAGATACCAATAACAGAGGAAAAAAACCCCACGTGGCTGGCTTGAGAAATAACTTAGATATGGCAACAGGCCAACTGCAATAATTTTTAAGAAGTGTTTTGCAGAGGGGCAATCTGGAAAAACTAAATATCAGATGCACAACAGGACTGAATATTACATGACAAAAAAATGTAGAGCCAATATCAAAAGCATAAAATTCCTTCAGTAGGTAAACAGAAATTTTGCCAAAATAAACTCTAGTCATCTTTCTAGAAATAATTGCCATCTGTTTTTATGAGATAAGAAATAAAGAGACAGCTTTAAAAATTATTACATTATCCAAGTAGACAAAAATGTCTTTTACTTCATGTGTTTAAACAGCATTTAAAAGCCAGCTGCTTTATCCAAAGGGTCAATTTTTATATTACGTTAAAGTATGTTTAGGGTTATATGAACAAGCCTACACAAACTTCAGGCTCATCCTTCCCTGGTATCCTCTTTCTCCTCTGGCGCATCTGCAAAAGATCAGAAGCATCTATCCCACCCCCACCCCCAATTGGATTAATCAAATCTTTGCATCAAACCTTTATGGAACTAGTAAATTATAATCCAGTGTTCAATTAATACACTGATAAAACATAATTTAAACTGAAATGTCTTTGAATAATTGAAACTAAAACTTCTTCTAAATATTGATAGCTTGTTCGCCTTGCTGCTGCAGCTTCAAAACCAAAGTGCTATGTGCAAGACAGAGGCTTGTTCATACAACAGTAAATTGCCACTTTATATTTTAAAGGGGGGGGATCTCCCTTTAGAGGTGTTTCAACTAAATATGCCACACTTTCAAATGCATCTTGGTCTATATTCAGTGCTTAAATAGAAATCAGGAAGAGATGAGGACCACAACTTGCTACACTATACTTAAGCTGATCTTTAAGAAATTTATAATGTCCACTCTGATTTAAATTGACTGCAGTCTCTTAGAAAATGAACTTCAAGGTATCTTTTTATTAAAAAAATGTTGTTTATTAAAAAAATTTGTGGGGGGGAATCTTTGATTCATTAACAGAAGAGTTTTTCTTATTTCTACCAGCCATTTTGTTTCCTGGTGCTTTTTACTCTCTAACAATCAGAATCGCACAAGCAATAGTATCACCTGGGACACTTCTCCAACACCAAAGTTCAAAAGCATCAATACTCTTTTTATCCTGCTTCTTCAAAATCCAACTTTCACTTCTACAAAGTTATGTAGAATTCTGATCTTTGTAAGTATACATACAACACGGCATCTGAATATCTTTTCCAAAGCTTTTGTAGTTGCTTAACTAAATGCTACTGAAGCACATTTCTTGACTGCTTGTTCCTTTAATGTTGATGGCTGAGCTTAAAAGGCAGACATTATCATTGACAATTCTAAAGCTGGTTTGCTCTTCTTTATATTTAATTTTAATCCTATTTTTTCACTGTGCTATTTGGTTTTTATTACCAGAACGTGTAGATCTTTTACATTTTTAGCTCTCACAATAGTATCATTGGCATCATGCAGGTTATTAACATTTCTTCTTCCAGTTTTAAAACCATTGCTCATCTTCTTCTAGCCCAGCTTTCCTTAATATACTTTCAGCATACATTGATAAAATGAAATGCTTATCCCTAAAAATTTACATAAACTAAAGAACCAGCTAATAGAATGGCAGTCCCCCACCTTTGCAGGTTGGCGGCCCGGCGGGGGGTGAGGGGAACTGGGCCATGCGGCATACACACACATGGAACTTTACTGGAGTTGCACACACATCCGAGTGTCCACTACCCCACCACTCGTGCAAGTTGAGCTGTGCATATCAGGGGTGGGTTCCTCCCGGTTCGCACCGGTTCGTGCAAACCGGTTCGTCGGTGAACCCGGAAGTAATTAACTTCCGGAATGCCGGTACCACTCCTGGCCCCTGTCGCTGGGTGCCAGCAGGGTTTTTCTTTTTAAAAAACGCCTCTCCGGATGATCTTGAAAACCTGCAAGGTTGCTTTGGAAGGGGACAGATGGGCAGCATTTCCCCCTGCCCCCCTCCCCGGGAGCCTGCAGCCTTAAAGCAAGCATTTGCACAGTAAAGAAAATCTCACGAGCGAGAGAAGTTCTTAATTGCTTTTACTGTGAAGTTGCGGAAGCTTCCGAGGCTGCAGGCAACCAGAGATGGGGTGGGGGAATGCTGCCTATCTTCCCCCTTCCAAAGCAACCTCTTCCAAAGCAACCTCTTCCAAAGCAACCTCTTCCAAAGCAACCTCTTCCAAAGCAACCTTGCAGGTTTTCAAGATCATCCGGAGAGGCGTTTTTTAAAAAGAAAATCCTGAAAAGGATTTGGAGAGATGGGCAGCTGGCCTTTTTTTGGGGGGGGGGGGAATCCCCAGAACCAGGAGCGCAACCCGCCGGTTCCTCTGAGTGCAGCCCATTCCCACTCCCAAGAAGACCGTTTTCTTTTTAAAAACATCTCTGCAGAAGCTTCTCTGCGGAAGCTTCCGAGGCTACAGGCAACCAGGAATGGGGTGGGGGAATGCCTCGCAGGTTTTCAAGATCGTCTGCAGAGGCGTTTTTAAAAAGAAAATGGTCTTCTTGGGAGGGGGAATGGGCTGCACTCAGAGGAGCCAGCAGGTTGCGCTCTTGGTTCTGTGGATTCCCCCCCCCCAAAAAAAACGACCAGCTGCCCATCTCTCTAAATCTTGTGGCTTTTCAGGATTTTCTTTTTAAAAAACGCCTCTCCGGATGATCTTGAAAACCTGCAAGGTTGCTTTGGAAGGGGACAGATGGGCAGCATTTCCCCCTGCCCCCCTCCCCGGGAGCCTGCAGCCTTAAAGCAAGTGTTTGCACAGTAAAGAAAATCTCACGAGTGAGAGAAGTTCTTAATTGCTTTTACTGTGAAGTTGCAGAAGCTTCCGAGGCTGCAGGCAACCAGAGGTGGGGGAATGCTGCCTGTCTTCCCCCTCCCAAAGCAACCTCGCAGGTTTTCAAGATCGTCTGCAGAGGCGTTTTTAAAAAGAAAACGGTCTTCTTGGGAGGGGGAATGGGCTACACTCAGAGGAGCCGGCGCTTGGGGCGCCCTGAAACAACGCATCCCCGCCGCCTCATTCTACTCAGCAAGCGGGGACATCCCGTCTGTGCCCACTTCTGCTGCCACCACCTCCGCTCCCAAACGCAACTGTCAGCTGCGAGCAGGTGACTGAAGCTGCTGCTTGCAGTCATTTACGGCTGCAGATAGATTGTGCCTGTAGCAGGAAGCTCTTCGCCCTGTGAGAGCTCCTCTCCAGCACTCCTAGTTTGGTAACATCATCAGTGCTAGAAGGGAGTGGGGTTGGGGGGGGGAGGAGGAGAAAGTTAGGACAAAAAAGAAAAAGATAAGGAGGGAGAGGACTGTGGGGTCCTTTGGTGTTCTCTGAATGTGGTAGTTTTTAATTAGTTTAGGGAATTTTTATTTATTTATTGTTTATAGAATGTTTATTACAAGAAATGTTATTCCTTTTTGCAAATGTTTTATTTGTGATGCAATATGTTGCTTTTAAGTGTTCAGACCAGGTTTATGTGTCTCAAAGTGGCTGCTTTTCTATGGGCAGGCCAGGTTTGTTGCAAGGCAGTGTGTTTCACCCTCCTTGTTTAGGTAATTCTGAGGTGGTTGATGGTTCTGTGAGTGCCTGTCCTTTATAATTTTCCACATTGCCTTGATGGTTTTTATTCCAGTGACTTTGTCTTTCCTGTTCTTAGGCTTAGGAAAAAAAAACTGGTTTCATTGGCAGTCTTTTTTTTTGGGGGGGGGGGAGAGTTTTATTTTTTGGGTGTTTTCCTAGCACTGTCATAGTTTGTGGGTGTGGGTGGGTGTGTAATGTCCCGCAGTTATCTATGCATTAATAATGATCTAGTAATATTAATAATATCTAGTAATTAGTAATATCTAGTAATAACATCGTCTTGGCCACTCCCACCAGGTCACATGGGTGGCAGGCCACTCCCATCCGGTCACATGGGTGGCAAGCCACTCCCATCCGGTCACATGGGCAGCAAGCCACTTCCACAAAGGAGGCCACGCCCACAGAGTAGGTTTGAACAATTTTTGAAACCCACCCCTGGTGCATATGCACACTCCAGCCAACCATTCACAGAGTCACTCAATTCCAAATAGGCCACAGCTCTGTACTGAGCCACAGCTTGAGGGATGGAGACCCCTGTAATAGAAGTTAGAGTAGAATCACTGTTAATGACTTGGACAACATTTGGAGGCTATGGTTATCAATGACTATTTAGAATGGATATATCCAGCAATTTATTTCTGATTGCCAGAAATGAAATAGTTGCTAAACTATAGAAAAGGGAAGGTGCCATTGCTCTCATGTCTGTTTGTCTATTTGCCAAAGGAATTTGTGTATCATGCTGAAACAGAAGGGAAGACTTTTGCCCATCAGGTTTTAGTCTGATCCAATGTAGTTGATAGCAATTAAGCTAAAATATATTTCTTCTCTAAACAATAGGAAGCAGAAGCTGACATTCAGCTGAAGTAGATAACAATACACACTTTATCTTATATAGATAGAGCTTATATACACATGTACACACACACACACACATCTATCTATCTATCATCTATCTATCTATCTATCTATCTATCTATCTATCTATCTATCTATCTATCTATCTATCATCTATCTAAAACAACAGAACTTTTCTGCTTTTGTATTATTGTCTCCTCTACACTATTATACCAGACTGTGTCTGAAAAAGAAAAGTTCCACACCCTTATTGTTACCAATATAGCACAAATTAAACATATTTCAATCTCAAGACAAAAAAGGCCTATTTTCTTATCAACCTTATAATGGCACAATGATTAGTATATTAAAATATGTAAATTTATTTAAATGTAATCAATCAATTAAGACTATAAAATAATTTAAAAACTAATCAGCTGACTGCAATGGTAAGAATAAGGAGGTAATTAGTTACCAACTTAAAATTAATGACCTTAAACATTGCTTTGTAGGGCTAATATTTTTCAACTATTATAAAGGAGTTTTTAATGTGCTCTGATAGTATAAAAACATAGGCTTCTTTCATATTCATTGAGAGATTGGGAAATATTACATAATAAAAAGGACTGTGCCTGTCATAAATAAAGTTCACCTGATTATAGAATTTGGAACAGGGACACAACTACACTACTAAGATAATTAAAATCTTATAGATCACTAATGAATTGGATCCATGACTCCCTGTGCTTTAGATATCAAATACTGTAATTATTTGCAAAAGATATTTTAAAGTAATAAAGCATTAAGTTGTGACATATATTAAGAAAATCCTTTGCATGCAATTTAATAATATCCAGTCCTAGCTAAACAACAGTGGACTTTTTAAAAAGCATTGTGGAAAATTGCCAGCAGATTAGAACAAATGTATTAATTTTGCAAATGTCTTCTAAATGGTAGATGGTTTAAAGGCACTTTTCTTGATCACAATTGAACTTTTTGAAAGTAATAGCTCTTAATATATTGTAGATATATTAACACATTCTTTCCTACAGAGATCTAACAAACAGTGGACATTGATTAGATCATTAAAACCTTGCATACCATACATTTAATCAGATTCCAAACCCAATCTGTCAATCTACAGAAAAGACCAGGCCAGTTACACAAGAAGTTATCTTCAGAAGACACTATCTTTTTAATGAAAAGAAGGACTAGGGGTGACATGATGGCAGAGTTCTAATATCTCAAAGGATGCCACAAAGAAGAGGGAGCTAACCTATTCTCCAGAGCACCTGAAGGCAAGACAAGAAGCAATGGATGGAAGCTAATCAAGGAGAGAAGCAACCCAGAAGAATAAATTTTCTGACAGTTATAACAATTAATCAGTGTCAAACCGTGTCTCCAGAAGTTGTGAATGCTGCAACTTTGAAGATTGTTAAGAAGAGACTGGACAGCCATTTGTCTGAAATGGTGTAGGGTTTCCTGTCTGACCTCCAAGATCCCTTCCAACTTTGTCATACTGTTATGCCCTTTTAGTGATAGTAATATATTTCCATGGATCTTATTATTTAAGCAGTAGCTTATAATACAA
This sequence comes from Thamnophis elegans, assembly GCF_009769535.1. Classification (NCBI taxonomy): domain Eukaryota; kingdom Metazoa; phylum Chordata; class Lepidosauria; order Squamata; family Natricidae; genus Thamnophis; species Thamnophis elegans. The sequence continues at coordinate 57,195,728 of NC_045542.1, forward strand.
ATGATGAAATCTAGTCTGATGCTATCATGATGGAGTTAAAGAAATATAAGAGTAAATATTTCACTGTGCATACTAAATATTTCATTTTACTAAAGAGATTATTCCAAAACTATAAATCGCTTCTTTTTAAAAAATAAAGAGGTCAGGAATCAATTGTGACACAAAACCAGAGTAACATGGAAACCGCATTACTTTGGACTTTTCTAATAAATATCTCCCATATTCTAAATTTAAAGCTAATTGCTTGCTACTACTAAGAATCCCATATTTAAATTTAAATCTAAATTTCATAATCCAATGTGGATTTTTTTTCCAAAGACATCCCAACACCATGCAAAGGTATTAAGGAATTCCATATAATGTTATTAATGCAATGAATGGATCAATCACTCAGATCTTAATTATTCACCTTTTAAATACATTTCTGCAAAGATTAACATGGAAATAATAAAGGCTACATAAGCCTCACATTGAGTTCTTAGTCTTTTGGATCCCCAATTTCCTTACATCTAAGGTTGTACAATATATAATTGTATGTATGTTGTACAATGTACAACCCTTTTTCTCCCAAGCTGTCCCCACATCGCCCACCTTGCCCCACTCTCCAAAAATATCAATGATTCACTAAGAAGGGAAAGAAGGGGAACACTGCAAGAAGCATTCTGGAGATGGAACAGTTAAACCCAGCAATGCATTCTTAGCCACTGCTGTGACAGGATTTATTTACAGCTTCCATTAAATACAGCAAGCTCCATTACAAAGTGCTGTATGTGAGAAGAATTTTTGATTATACAATGCAAGTGCTTCACTGCATTAAACATAGCATACCAGTGTATTCCCCCACCCAACCCCCTGTAATTGGTTTGGGTCATTGTTTGATGGGTTTATGAATTCATTACAGGAAACAGATGGATCACATAAATCAGAGCTATTCATCCAGCCAATCAAATGGCCATTTTTTTCCTCTTCTGTTCTCTTTCCCCCTTCTCTTCAATCTTAAAGAAGCCACTTCCTTCGTGCACAACATGGTGTATAGAGTATGTATAGAAATAAGTTGTTAAAGCAACCTTGAAACAGGAAATCGAAGCAGGAAACACCTTTTAAATGGAACTAAGCTTACTACGCTCACTATCCTCTATCAAAGCCTGATACAAAGAAAATTTACCCAAGTTTTCCTGAAATACTGGAACTCAAGCAGAAAAAGCAAGATACTTAAGAATACAAGTTCTGTTTGTAATGGCAATGAAAGAGTTTCATATTGGAAAAGCTTATTTTAACCTCTCAATTCCCATTTTCAAATGGAGAGTTTTTATTCAGAAAATTACTTCCTTTGTCTATGAAACTCTCAAGTTTGACAACAGAGACATCTGCTGGTAAAATGAAAGTATCACAAAGGTTATATAAGTATTAATATTTTTAATATAAGCAAACCTCCTTCTGTCATCTACTATGCAGAAAAAAATCTAAATATCCAATGTTTTATATTAGATAATGAAATAATTTCACTTGTAGGAAATTTCATTGTATGAAGTATCTTACGGGGGGGGGGGGACACGCTTGTAAAAATAACATTTCAATGACTACTTTCAGATTTCTGCTGTATTTTTCAAGTCCCTTTTCTTTAAATGAATAGGGCAATTAAAGTCCCAGAAGCTCTTAAAATAAAATGTGAAACTCACTCATAACCTCATTGACCTAATTCTCAAGGGGGTCTAATTATATATGAGCGGTTGGGAAATTAGAATACATGACCATCAGTTCATGGTCTTTGTAGACATTATTATAAAATCATAGGGCTAGAAAGGACCTTGGTGGTCTTCTAGTCCAACCCCCTGCCCAAGGCAGGAGTCCTTATACCATCCCAGACAAGTGGCTGTCCATTATTTTCTTGAAAACCTTCAGTGATAGAGCACCTTCAACTCTGGGAGGCAACCTGTTCCACTGGTGGATTAATCATTCTCACTGTCAGAAATTTTCTTATTTCCAGGTTGGATCTCCCTCTGACTAGCTTCTACCCATTCCTTCTTGTCCTGCTCTCAGGTGCTACAGAGAATAAATCAACACCCTCTTCTCTGTGACAACCCTACAAGTTGCGGGAGATTGGGACTCCCCTAAGCATTTTCTTTGTTAGTTCCCTTAGCCATTCTTAGCCTCCAGATATCTAATCATCTTTGTCATGCTTCTTTGCACATTTTATAGGACCTCAGCACCTTTTTTGGTCTGTGTCCACCAGAATTGGATGCAGTATTCCAAATGTGGCCTCATTATACAGTACAGAGCGGTACTATCTATTCTCACAAATGTTATCCCTCTGTTGATGCAGCCTAGGACTATGTTGGCATTTTTGGCCAATTAATTTTATTTGGGAACAGCTACTGTATGTACTACATTCTTCTAGGATAAAATTTTATTGAGCATTTTTAGTAGAATGTTTGGGCTTATAAAGTGGAAGAGGGAGTAGTCTTCCTATTAGACAATTCCTACTCTCTTTGCCAGGCTTATCCTGCTTAAGCTGCCTGAAACAGCAATTTCAAGAATTGGGGATGGGGGTAGGGCTTGAGCATGGGATGAGAGTATGAAACTTCTGAAGGACAAACTGCTTTAATTCTCACCCTTAAACAGCAGCATGTGAGGCTGCAAATGAGGTGCCAGGATGGAAGCCTACAAAAGGGGGGACGGGACACTCACTATTCCACTTAGATTTTAGCCTTTAAATTCATGTACTTTTAAAATTTTAAATACTTCCTAACAAGATTTTACTAACTTGGTATTAGAAAAGGTTTTTTTTCCAGGGCACTTTGCTATACTTATTTATTCATTCATTGTGAAAATTCTGAATATATTTCGGCATCATGCTAAACTGAGACATGTACATAGCAAAACACTTTCAGTAGATTAATTAAATTAATCAATTTAACATTCACATATTCATCTCAAGAAGAACCATTGTTGCCATAAGCCCAAAAAAGATCCAAGTAAACCTATCCAGAAAAATAAAATCAATAAAAAAGCTCAATGTGCTATCAACATAAGTTTAAATTTTTTTAGAAAGGTTACTCTTGAAAAGATTTCCAGAACTAAACATTCTATACATGTTTTTCAAAAACATTCCCTATCACTTTATACAAATTACATGGATCACTTAGATTTATTTCTTATTGTCCCTTAAATGTATGATTATGCTAAGAACTACATTTCATTTCTTTCACCTTAATTTTGAGAGCCTTAAATGTTTATTTTTATATATACTTTTCCATGGTAACAGTCTCTCCCAAAGTTGTGCTTTTAAAAATCAATTATTTTTCCATCTCTTCAGAATCTCTGGAGAACTACTGTCTTACTATCTATATTGAATCTTTGTAGAAAATATGGAACAAGAGTTGCAATCTTGGTTTAAAATATACTCCCTTCCTTCCTTCCTTCCTTCCTTCCTTCCTTCCTTCCTTCCTTCCTTCCTTCCTTCCTTCCTTTGTTAGCTAGTTTAGCTTTCTTGATAGCACACTTCTACTGACTCATCAATAACCGTCCTCATGGAAAAATGATGCCTATATTTGACCCAATCTTAAAAATGCTGATATGCGAGGACAGATCCATATCATACAAAATACTAAGATACACGGTTCTTATACAAATATTTGTAGAAACTTTAGGGCAACAGTATTTCTACAAATACTTACTTAACAATTGCATTCTGAAAGACATCTCATAACACAGTCCACAGTTTACAATCATTCCTTTAGTGGCCATTTGAAGTTATAATGGCATTAAATGACTGTTTTTCACACATGACCATCGTAGCATCCCCATGGTAGCATGGGGACACTTGCATTTGTATACTTGGAAAGTAGCATGTATTTATGGCAGTTGCAGTGTTCTGGGTCATGCGATCACCTTTTGCGACTTTCAGAGCAGCAAAGTCAATGTGGAAGCCAGATTCTTTTAACAGCTATGTTACTAACTACTGCATTGATTACCTTAACAACCATGGAACAGATTAACAATTATGATGTAATCTGAGGATTTCTTTCCCTGCCTTTATTCCTTTTCTAAACTTTAAAACTGGTTCCAAAATGTCACGGTGTGATTATCTACTAGGGTTATTTCCATGAATAACATATGAAGAAAAAGACTGCCCACCAAATTTCGTTCCATTTTCTTTCATTCTGCTTATAATCCAAATTTTATCTGGACCTCTATAACTATCCACAAACTATTCTGAGGACCTTATGATGGCTACCTTCATCCTATCTGAAAATGTATAGTATCAAAGTGCATTATAATGCTACGTATGTAAGGAAGAATAAAAAGGTATAACTACAATTGAGTTCCTGAAGCGTGCCTTAAAATTGCTCTAATGCAACAATTTTGGAATTGGCAAATGCCTAACAGCAACAAAGAACAGTACATTTATTTAACCTGGTTATATATTTCACTCTCTCTGGAACTATCATCCAGAAATTCATTCATCATTTTGAATTGAAACAAAAGCAATACCAATTATCCTGATTAGCTAATGTCTATATTAAGTTGATTTTCACTCCTCTCAGCAATGAGTTTAGTGAAGGAATCTTAGCGGCAGGGGTTTGCTTCCATTTCTATGGGTCTTGACAGTACATATAATATTTAGTGGCCAGGGACCCAAAGAGAAGTTATCTCGGAGAATCTTTGTTTCTAACATCATGAAGAAGGGAAAAAATCTATTTCGCTGACTCTCAAAATAAAAGGACAATGTGAAACATTGAGAAAAGTCGCTCACAGTTATTTGGGAAACTTCAACTGTATCTTAATGAAATCTGGACCTTTGGAATTAAGAACTCTGCTGAGGACTAAGCTGGCTGGCAGTCATTCTGCACATTTAACAAGATTTGTTGTTGTACAATATATGAAATGAAGTAGTTCTTCAGCTTATATGAGAATTGAGGTTTATTTTTGTACCTTTGTGAAAATATAGATGTACAGGGATGTGGAATATTATTTTTGGCTTGCACACAAAATAGTTATTAAATGTAAGGCTTTTTGAAAGGCCTTACGGATGTGGTTTTCTGCTGGGACTCTGGGATGCATATCTTTGACAGAACCGTTCACTGGTTACATTAATTTGTTATTGGTGCTTTTATTTAAGCTTGGCTATTGATTATATTTGTGCAGGGTTTTTAAAATTAGTTTTTGTACATTGTTATTAGCTGCCCAGTCATTTATTTGAGATGGATAGGATAGGATAAGATAAGATATAGAATACCCTTATCATATCTCTTAGCCTTAGGCAGAAGAGAGTAGGCAACTTTAATCACCCAACTTTAAGAATGAGGATTGAGCCTACCTCTCTTAAGAGTTTGTTTTAAAAAAGAAAGCTGCTGAGTGAGAGAATATCCTTTTTCTGTTAGCAAAGAAAATGAATGTTTCCTCTTAATTGTTTTAAAATCAACTACCACATTTTCTTGATTTGTTTTTTAAAGCATGCCACTCTGTATAATATATTGCTATAACATAGTTACATTTAATTATGATTACATTTTTGTTTACGGTGTACCACATTGAACGCAGCATTCACTTAACACTTGTATAGATATGGTATGACTGATAGAGAGAGCTGCCAAATGACTTTAAAGACTCATTATATTATCTGAATATTCTGGAGTCTCCCTGTTGTATGACACATTTCATGATAGAGTGTTTCACTATCCTTGGGTTAAATTGTAAAGGGGATGGGGAAAAAACTTGTCCTCTGAATTAATGACTGTAGATTTACAGTATCTGGCATTCAGACTAGGACTATCAGAACTGATGGTTTCAACTTAGAATTCATTTCAGGGGCTTTACTTTTTAACTAAGCCCAATATGATACCAAATGAAGCTCTAGTTTAGATCTTACAAAGCAGAAATAATTATCGACCCACATTATATTCTTAACAGCAATTCTCATTATTTCTTTCATTTTTGCTTGCTTCCTTTTTGCAGACCATTCTTACTACATGTTCAACATATGGAAAACCCTTTATTGTCCTGAGTTGAAGTAGTTATCTCCATTCATAGCCATTCATATATTTTGTACTCAAAAGAAACATGCAGAGAAAAATGAAAAGGTTATGAACAATATTTTGTATGAACATATTGCTATTTCAATACAGACAAGTATTGCAATATGTACATAAACTTTATAATAATTCCCACTTTCTCCTCATTCCACCTTCAGAGCAAAATGTGGAAGGAATTTAGCTTTGATTTAATATTCATTTGTCTGTAATCTCTCAAAGGTTTAATTTTCCTGTTTTGGTAAGAGAATATACTTGCTCTAAAATAGTCTGGAATCTGCTGCAGCTTGATCATCTACATTCAGTAATTTGTTGCAGTCAGATTATATAAGAATAAAGACTACATTGCCCATGAAAATCTGATGATGAAAAATAGTTTTAGACTTCTCTTAGATTGAAATCAAATTCAAATACTGATCCTTACTACTTGTCAAGTTTTGCAATTGGTTGTCAGATCTTGGGACCTATTTTGGGGGCTATTTTAAGATCTAGTAGGATGAGTGAGGCCTAAAATCCTCTGTTAATCCTCAAAAAAAAATTCAATGAGGGGTGTAAGGTGTTGTTTTCGGATCTGAAACAAAGAAACTAGAGAATGGAAAAGAGGACCCAGATTGTTGGAGGCAATATGCTGACTCTGTAAGACGCTTAGAGAGGGCTGTAAAAGCACTATGAAGCAGTATATAAGTTGAAGTGCTATTGCTATTTTCCAAATCACCTCGAGGTTGAAACGTAATAGAAAAAAAGTACTTCAAGTTCTTCAGCAGTAGAGTTGATGTCTTTAACAAAGGCTGGAGATCTGCTTTTCCAAAGACAGATGCCAGATGATCTTCCTAAATAAGAGATACTACTACTCTACAGGCAATCAAGATCCTAGTTTCATAGTGTGGCCCAGTACTGTCTACGGCTTTATTTCATACAACTAACTGACTTGACTGTAACCCATAAATTCTGTCATTACAAGATTGAGTTACAAGTGACCATTATCCAATTTAAGCCCACTCTAATACACTACATTCCATGCTAAGACAAGCTAAACAGCAGCCAAATCTCCTATTCTTTAACCTGAGCTGTATTATGTATACTAGCAGACTGTCCTATTACAACAATCAAAGGATTCTTAAGTGCAGCAGTGTTCCAGCTGAGGTCAGCCATCTACGTATTTGAAAGTTCAGCAATATGATCAATACAGCAACTATATCCTATATCTATAGCCATATTAAGCCAGGGATCTCAGCCTTCAAAGGGTTATGTCACTATCATTAATAATTCCAGCATGAACAGCACCTATAACCACTTAGAATTGAAACTTGATACAGCAGTAGTGAAATCACAAGCTTCAGAGGCATCCCGAAATTATGTGTATAAGAAGTCTTGGCACATTCACATTACCTCATAATCAACTCAGCCAGATTAGAGGAGGCATTTGTTTTCCTTGGATGTACAATGGTACTCTGAGTATGTTTCAACATTAAAGACAAATAAGGACAGGTATAACTGAGTTTGAAGATTTGAATGAATGAAAACATATTAAGAGGGAAATTAGTTTTGAAATATCCCAGACAACTTTACTTATGTTTAACTAATGGCTGGGGATTTATATATGTAGTTATACATATATGTATACATACATACACACTATTTATATGGCTGGCCAACTTGTAAACTGAGATTCTGAATAACTAAAATGGAATTTAAAAGCAAACAAACAAAAAACAGACAAATAATAACTTACAATATCATAATATAAAATAACACAATTTGAAGTCCAAAATACAACATGGAAAATCTATTTTCCAAATGGGCTCACCTGACTTTCCAATCCAGCACTGCTCCAATCAATTGATGTCACAACAGAAAAGGCATACTTCCTAGGCTCCGCTATATGGCATTGTTTCATGGAGGGGACCAATTAGAAGTCTACCAATGCAAAAAACCAATCAGCAGCCTGATTTCAAAACCAGCCAATCAGGAACTGATTCTTCTGGAATTTCTTCAAAACAGACCAATCGAAAGTCTACCTAGATTAGGAACAAATCTGCAACGAGTTTTCTTGGACTCCTATAACATCAGTCAATCAGATACCAGCTTGCTGCATTCAAATACATAGCCCATTCAGCCTGTATTTAGTTGTCTATGAACTGCCAAGGTGTACACTACAAGCAGCTCATTCTAGCTCTGAAGATGCCAATCACAGATGTTGACACAAAACTAGAGCATCAAAAAACTAAACTATGTCCATTGTCTGAAAGCTCCTTACTGCTTCATACCTAGTCTATTGGATCCTACAGATAATTTGATACTATTCCATGAAGAGCTTCAAAGGTAATAATCGTTATCTGAAAGCCAATGGGAATCGAGGTCAATTCATTAAGTAGTGGTAATATAGACATACTATGGCAGATGTCCTCAATTATCAAACTTGTTCGGAACTCTTTGGCGTATGTGCAAATAGCTGAACTCGTGTGCTTGGCTGCCACTTGCATGGGACAGTTCCTCTCTCATTCCCCACCAGGCTGCCAAACCGTAAAGGTTGGGGCCACAATCAATGTTCCCTCTAATTTTTTTTCAGTGTGAGCAGAAAAGTATAGTGTTTGAGCGGCATATTTTCATGCCTGAGCACCTGAATTTTTTTCACAGATGTCACCTAAGAAAACAACGAAATCAGTATTATTTGAAACTCAAAGATGTTTATTCAAGGTACCCGCTTAATTAAAAGTGTTACATAATATCACTATCACTTAACAACGCTCCTGCTTAGCAACCAAAATGTTGGCTCAGAAAGTCTGGCATTTGAAGCAGCAACTCTTAAAGCTGTTGTTACAAGATCCTTGCACCCCTAACCTTTTAGGGAAAAAAATCCCAGGGGTCTTCAAATCTGACAGCTTTAAGACTTGTGGACTTCAACTCCCAGAATGTGAGCTTGATTGTTTTCTTGCAGATGTTTCATTATGTGTTTTTTAAGTTTTTTATTGAACACAAATTAAAACATTGGACACAGTGATGGCAAAGTCTTTGCCATACATACGTACAAGATATAAAGTTATACATTATAACCATCATGCTTATTTACATTTGGTCTATTCAGTATTTACAAATATAAAAATATCATCTTTCCAACCATGTTGCTTTGTTTTTATCTTATACATTTTCACTGTTATAGTTTCATACATAATTCTAATATCCATTCTATAAATCTTAGTCATTGCTTATTTTGGGTCATTCATTTTTTAGTTCCAACCATCAATCAAATTTGTCCCAGATCTTATAATATTCTAATTTGTCTTTATTCTTCAATTCCCATGGCAGACTTTTCATTATGGATGATGTTATCTGGCTTGCACAATAAAACTTCTGCAAGAAAACAATCAAGCTCACAGAGAACCAAGGACCCTTCATTTCAACCCTGAGCTAGCAATGTTCTCATCAGTATTTCTATTATTTCATTAATGCTGAAAAGAAATATTGAACACTAAATTTGCAAAACAATAGGAACATCCCTATGGGACATAAAGTTTTTAAAATCACTTCAATCCATATTAAAAGAGAATTTCCTTGTTTGAAAGTAGCTGTAGAGTTTCTTCAGATCTCATAGTAAGATAGCTGATCGCGGTTCATCGTTTGCTTTTTGGTTATAAGGATAATCCAATATCTCTGGAAGTCACCAAGATATTATACAAAGCTTTAAGATTTGTGGACTTCAACTCCCAGAATTCCTCCTCCAGTCATATTGCGGCGATGTCATCTGCGTGGATCCATTTTCGGTTTTTTTCACAGGGGGCAGGGCTGCCGCTGAAGATGCCAACGAGCCCCCGCCACCACTAGAATAGATGCTGCCGCCGCCTCCTCCTCCTCTAACATCACCAACACATTTTCTTCTCAGCGCTGCAGCCGAGGTGAAGCAGCCAAAGCTCCCACAGGCGCCCCCGCCCATGGCAGCGGTGGCGGTGCCTCTCCCTCCCCTCGGAGCACCTCAGCTGGGCTCTGGGTTACCCCTGCCGCCGCCTCCACTGTGCTTTTGAGAAGCCATGAGGTCTTTTTTTCCTGCTCCCACCCCCTCTGCCGCCTTCCTACTAGCTCCCGCGGCCTCATGGCTCCTCAAAAGCACAGCGGAGGAGGAAGGGGGAGGGATAATGCGGGGGCCAGCTCAGGTGCTCTGCGTGGAGGGAGAGGCACCACTCATCGAAACAAGTCTGGGGAGGTCCTTTGCAGGCGGCCAGTTCTAGCCGCCTGCAAAGAACTTCCCCGCGTTTGCTTTGATATGGTGTTGTGTAGTCTCTCTTGGCCATGACTGTCACCCATTCTTCAATCAGGAGCTGGATATCAGTTCTGTCTGAGGGAAAGAACCAGTGCTGGGTTTCCATTTTTTTTACTACCAGTTTGCTCATGCTGCGCATGCACAGAAGCGTCCGGATAGGTGGGTGGAGCCTTCCACCACTATTACTACCAGTTTGCCCAATCCGGGCTGATCCGGGAGCAATCTACCTCTGGAGTGAACTCTATCCAGAATTAAGAGACAGTAAATCTCCAAATCCAGAGGGCTCTAAAACCTGCATACTGGCCACCTTTTAAATAATCTTCCCTAAAAAAGGGAAACTTTGGATGCAAAACAAACTTTGTCTTGCACTGTTGAATTCTGAGTTGGTTTCTTCAAGAGCTGGTGGAAGCTCTTTAAGCTCCAGTGGAATCACTCCCTTCCTTAAGAATGGATCCATTACCTGGATTTAACCATATGTTGTCTCCAACAATAGAATGGCTAAGTACAGAAGTCTTGTCCAGCTATCCTTACATAGCTTCGCATGTTTAACATGAAAAGATAAAAAGTGTTTATATGCATTTTACTAAAGAAGCTCCCTAAGAGTAAAACCCATTCCTGAATGTAAGAAACTTCAAAACATGTTTCATTTGAACACACTTGTCAATTTCTACAACATCTTTGCAGTCTATTATAAGCATAATTTGACATAATGAGATATTATAAATGTCCATAACCATATTGAATGTTTCACATATTGCAGCCAAATAAGTATGGTTAAGTAATATTTGCATTCTATATGTTGAAGCTGCTGTTCAATTCTGATCACTTCAGTCTAGTACTGCTGCACAAAAACTCTTTGGAGTTCTATGTTTTTAGCCTTTCCCTTTAATTAACAGAAGCTTTCAAAATATATTCTAAGCAAAGGCACTATTCAACTGATATAAACTTACCACTTCTACTATTTAAAAGATGGGCTAAGATGACAAAAGAATTTCCTTCCTCAGATGGCTAATAAATTTTTAAAACAGACACATTCCAGTGTCTAAAAGAGAAAAACTGGAATGATACACTATCGGGAAGAGTCTTCATTAATTCATCTGAATCGTAACAGAATGTTATGTCTGTAGGGCTATCATATATTAATGACATATATGGGAAGCAGCATTTAAATTATTCAGGAACACTGGGAATGCAGATCTAGCAGTTTTTGTAATTCTCAACTGCTGTACAAAAGAAACGAAGGAAGAAAGCACCCTCTCTTTCATCTTCACTCTCTTTTTCTCCCATATGTACAAGCATATATTCACTCACACAAAGCTGGACAAAATCAGGTCTACGATCACTGAGCTGATGAAAACTAGCAATATTCCTTTTCAGTTGTTGCACACATAACAATGAACCCTTCTGTGCACATTTACCCTTTCGTTTACATAATCAGGCACACCTTCAAATATATATATATATTCTAAATCTTCCAGGGCACTTTTATCAATTATAAATGCATAAACAAGTAGCTTCCTCTAAAAACACTAAAGAGGCCAAAATCAAGCATAGAGCAAACAGAATCCATACGTCTGTGTTTACAGACTAACAACAATGGTGCCAATGTGCAGAGCTGGCTTATTCTATTTATTGTTTTAGTTGACAGCTCTTGCTTGAGCACCCATCACCATGGCAACAGTGAGCACAACTCACAAAGCACCCAAACGAACTCAGAGCTAAATTAACTTATTGCATGTCACCAATGAGAAATGACTGTTCAGAGGTAATTTTCTGTACTAATATGTAATAGAGTTAACTCTCTAAATTGAATTAAATTAATTAAATGCCACTCCCAGTAAATCAGTTTCTATTACATCAATGTTAAAATGAATTAAATGTTTTAGTAAAACCACTAATAATATTATGCTATTACTTCATTCATTCAAAATTCTGTGCAGTTTACTTCAAGATACATGCTTTGTATTAAGCAGCAATATAACTAACAAATCATCAGCATTTGTTACAGCTTTGCTTATATCAAGTTATGATGGGACATGAAAAACATGATTTCAGGGAAGTCATCCATTCTACACTATTACTGACTTAAATGTAGAGTTTCTAGAAGTATTACTATTTGTAATTGGACCAAGTAGAATAAAAATCCTAATTTATGAAGCAAACCCAAAATAAGGATACAAATAAAATAGGTATTAATGATTCCATTTCTGAATGAAGTATAGATATAAGCAAAAGAGTATTAGTCACTAAAATGTTTCATTTCAAGTTTCATAGTAGCCCACTAAACACCACAGATTGAACTCAAGAATCACTGGTATTTGGTTCAAATCAATCATTAAAAAGACATTCTGGATATTAAGAAGTATTCAGCAGCAACTGAAGGATCATAAACAATTAAGATTGTCCCAGAATCACAGAAAGATGCAAGATGTGGAAAAGATATGCAGGAAAAGCAACAATGCCCTAATATAGCTTATCATCCTGACAATGGGGAAAAAAGAGCTGCATATTGAAGCCTCCTTTATGAATAATCGAAAAGAAGAACACTTTGCAAACAGCAGAGGGAGCACTCAATAGTCTGATCACTGTTTCTATGGAGTTTGGTATTGCTCAAAGGGAAAATGCAGTGAATCTTTTATTAAAAGTACAGAATAAATAGATTCTAATCCTCCAGGTTTTTCTCTTAAAAAATCAATTTTTCCAAGTATGTTTTGAGGTTTGTTAACCCTTTAATTTTTATTACCTACCTGAATAGCTCTGTAATCCTGAAATTTCCCTCAAGCATAGAGATATCCTCTCCTTATTTTTCAATAGTTTTATTTTGGCTATAATTCTGCTGATAACACTGAGCAGAAATATTACCAGGAATGGTGAGAGGAAAGATCAATTACAATGTTTTAATTGCCTGCAGTTCGACAGTATTTTTTCCAAAACAAAAGTATTGAAATAGCTGAGAAAAAATGCGGCATCAGATGATTCAGGAAACACACTTTTGTGATAATTATCATCTTATCATGATTATTATCTATTAAATTTATAATATATACTGTGGCACATAAAAATATTTTATATGACAATATAAAATTAAGTCTCTTAGCTGAATTTGACATTTCAATTACTGACGATTTAACAGATATAGCCATGTAAATTTATTTACAACAGTATTTAACTAAGTTTGCTTTGCCTTCTTCTGGAATGCTTTTTCAATTTCCCAGCCAGTACCCCTGATATTCTCTGGAGAAGTCTTTTTTCTTCTTCTTCCATTTAATCATGTCCGATTTTCCGAGACTGCCTGGAGAAGTCACTGCAGTTTTCTTGGCAAGGCTTTTCAGAGGTAGGGAAAAAAAGGGAAGAGTTGTCCTATCCAAATGCTAAATTGGATCAGCTTTCAAGTTTAGACAAGGCCAACCAGGTGCTGCCATCTGCTGAGATTATGATGTTGGTAAAAAGCAAATAAATCAGTGCCAACAGAAGTGTAACATATAAAATGTCATGTCTAGCAACTGAAATTGATAATATAAAAAATACAGTCACTGGTATTAAGTTTGTCCTAGAAAATCAGGAAGGAATTGAAACATACTAAAGCAGTGGTCCCCAACCTTTTTATCGCCGCGGACCAGTCAGACGAGCCTCCCTCGGCCTTCCGGACCGGCGGGTGGGAAGGCGGCCATCCTGGGCGCGCGTTCCGCAGGGCGGGGGGGGGCTTCCTTCACGCCAAGGCCGACAGCCCGCAAGGCCGCCCCGCCTCCTCCTCCTCGGCTGCCGGGGAAGGGAGGGGGAACCGACCCCGCGATCCGCTCGCTCGGGCAGCCCTTTTTCCTCGCTGCAGTTCGGCGGGGGGAAAAGATGGCGCCGTGTCCTACTTCGGGCGGGCAGGCGGCTGGCGCGGCGGAGGCCGGCTGCTTCCGAGGGGGTGGGCCTCCGCGCCGCGCTCCATGAAGGAAAGAGGGGGAGAAGGCGGGCTGCGGCCGAAGGGCCCCCGGGAGCCCCGCCGGCCTGACGCAAAAAGCGCTTCGGCGGAGCGGCGGGGGGGAGGGGCGGGAGGCAGGTGACACTCCAGGAGGGGGGGCAGAGCTGCGCCGCAAGTCTTACGTAAAGCCCCCCCTCCCCGCCTCGGCGGAGGAAAACATCTCCCACCTGGGTGGGGCTGCGCGCGAAGCGCCTCTCGGAACGGCGAAGCTCCCCAAGTTCCCCCGAAACGGCCGCGCTGCGCCCCTCCCCCCTGCAACCTTAGTTTCTCCTTGGGAGGAAAATGCAGCGCCGCCGCCCCCTCCTGCCCCCCCCTCGTCATTCCACGGGGCAGGCGGGCCGGGCGAGTCCGCGGACAAAGTTTCGCCTCCCAGGCAGCCTCCGCCAGCAGCATCCCAAGTTCGGGCCGAGGCCGCTGCCACCGCCCCCTCCCTCCCGGGGCGAGCAGAGCAAGAGGGCGGGGGGGAGATCGGGCCTCCCCTCGCCCCCCCAGCCCCGCACATCTGGGGCAGCGGGGGGGGCAGAGAAAGGGCACGTTCATGAGGACTACAAAGTTGCAAATATGGCCCCCGGCCGCTGCAGCGATCATGGCCCCCGGCCGCTGCGCGGCCCGGTGCCAGGTACTCCACGGCCCGGCACCGGTCCGCGGACCGGGGGTTGGGGACCACTGTACTAAAGGATAGAACCATCTGATATTCCTCATGAAGATCATATTGCATAAAAGGTGCAACGGAAGTATATAATCTTTTTAGAAATACTTCTGATATTATGACAATCAGCTGAGACTGCTGTTAAGAATAGCTTGAGACCATTAGTAACCAAAGATTTGATAGCCATACTTCAAATAAGATTTATCTATTTAATTTTTTATGGCTGCCCATCTCAACCGCGTCATTCTGTGAGGAGTACATTTCTTAAAACAATAAATGCAAACAATGCAAAAATAGGTAGATACAACAGCCAAGGCAATTATCCAATTTAATAGTAAAGCCAGCAAATGGGGCCCTGAACACATTCAGAATCCTGACAATAAGTTCTTATAAAACAATAGCTTCTAAACATTTAGAAGTTAAAATGTAACAAAAATAATAAACATGATAGAAAGAGATGGAGAGAGAAACAAAGAAAGGACAGGAAGCAGAAGGTCCTGGAGCTTTTGATGGAAAAACAAAATAACAATCCTTGTAGGATTATGCCTACAGTAGGTAAAATATCTTCATGTCTTGGATTCAGGGTGATAATAAATTAAAGGAACCAGAAGCCTTTACTGGTTTTTTTCCCCCAGCCACAGTTATACACTGATGAATAGCATGAATTTTTATGCTAAGAGAAGGAAAAAGGCTGGGAGACAAACGATGCAGCAGAATCATCTTGGAAAATGGAGGATTATTACTGGATCCAGTTTACCAATGGGCAAAGAAAGGCCTGTTAAAGCCTGATTGGCCTGTGATTTTCAACAATTCCTCCCTCCCACTGAAGCCCCATGCATCATATCTGTACTGTTGGAAAAAAAACAGGGGAGCAAGATTCAGGATCTAAGGTCTGAGCAATAGTTGACAAGGTTCATCAGATGATACAATCTGAATAGGTGTTGAAATAACTCAGTCACACGGACAAACGAACAGAAGTTGAACCCATGCTTAGATTCTCCAAGCAGCAAACAGGAGAATATGTCTTTTGGGTTCATTCTTGAAGATGCATGGGAAACCACAGCATGATGGTGCTGAAAGTAGCACAAGAGAGGAATTTACTTTATCTACATAGTATTTGTTTCTCAGCTTCTCTCTAGATTATAAATTTTTGCTGAGGACTTGGCAGTTAAATTACAAGCTATGTCCTTGGAAGCAGTCATGACCTTTGGATTTCAAAATAACTGATAGCTTAAAGCTTCAAACATGAGAAATGATTCCAAAAGTAGAATAAGTAAATGAGGCACTGAGGCCAAACATTGGAGTAAGTGATACATGCAAAAGTTATCAGAGGCATACAAAAAGCCCTGTTGAAAATAATTCCTTCTGTCTTATTTTGTTAAGTTTTTGGCTATAGCAACAAGAATCAATCAGATAAAGAAGCAAGTAAGGGAAAGTGAGCTACCTCACTGAAGTGAAGAACTGTGTCACAATAATTAAATGTAAAAGATATATACATCACACAATTACATAAAAACAAATACAAGTAACCTGAGATAGAAGAAAAATGGTGAGAGGAGGGAAGATAAAAGAATGTGCTTAAATGTTGGATATTTTTTAAAATGCTACTGATGTGATAATACTTATAAGAAACTGGATGGAGCTCAGAAAACTAATAGTGATATGCCACCCTTCCCCGCCACCTGTGGGTACATAGGTATATGAAAGCCATGTGGGTACATAGGTATATGAAAGCCAGTTTGGTGTAGTAATTAAGGGTTAACCAGAAAACCATGAGTTCTAGGCCACACTTTAGGCATGAAGCCAACTTGATACATTGGGCCAGGGCCTTTCTCTCTTAGCCTAGGAAGGAGGCAATAGCAAACCACTTCCAAAAAATCTTACAAAGAAAACTTCAGGGATTAGTCCAGGCAATTGTCAAGAATCAACATTGACTCAAAAGCAAGGAAGCAAACAAACCAACATAGGTAAATAGATATGGCACATCTGTTTTTAGTTGAATTAGGAGCAACAGATCTGCACGACTCAACTAAAATCTTTATTATAGCCTTTGGTCCAGAAAGCAGATATTAGATATCGGTATTAGAAAATAGATATTAATTAACAAATGATATTTCAGAAAAGTCCAGTGAGCCAATGATGAACAAATGCAAATCTGCTGAAATATATTTTACTGCTAAGCTAATTTAGGAAGCGCAAATCAGGCTGTGGGACATTAATAGGTTTTTGAGGTTTTGAGGTTTTATTGGGATTTATATGCCGCCCTTTTCCCTGAGGGGACTCAGGGCGGCTTACAACCACAGGGGAGGGGAAGTGCAAGGTCAAAACAAACACTTTGTGAACAAAAGAAAAATAATAAAACACAACTTTCATTCAGCAATCAAACACTCGGGCGGGTAATTGGAAGCCTATCCCCAGGCCTGCTGGGAGAGCCAGATCTTGAGGGCTGCGCGGAAGGTCTGGATCGTGGTGAGGGTGCGGATCTCCATGGGGAGCTCGTTCCATAGGGTCGGGGCAGCAACAGAAAAGGCTCTCCTCCGTGTGGTCGCCAGTCGACATTGACTGGCAGATGGAATTCGGAGGAGGCCCAGTCTGTGCGATCTGATTGGTCGATTTAGGGAGGTAATCGGCAGAAGGCGGTCTCTCAAGTACCCAGATCCACTACCATGGAGTGCTTTAAAGATGGTCATCATTATCCTGAAGCGCACCCGGAGACCAACAGGCAGCCAGTGCAGCTCGCGGAGGACAGGTGTAACGTGGGCGAACCGAGGTGCGCCCACTATCACTCGCGCGGCTGCATTTTGGACTAGCTGTAGTCGCCGGATGCACTTCAGGGGCAACCCCATGTAGAGCCCATTGCAGTATTCCAGTCTAGAGATCACAAGGGCTCGAGTGACTGTTGTGAGGGCCCCCCGATCTAGGTAGGGCCGCAACTGGCGGACCAGGCGAACCTGGGCAAATGCCCCCCTGGTCACAGCTGACAGCTGATGGTCAAAAGTCAGCTGTGGATCCAGGAGGACTCCTAAGTTGCGAACCCTATCTGAGGGGTATAAAATTTGACCCCCCAGCCTAAGCGTTGGTGTATTAGCCAAATTATTGGGGGGGAAACACAACAGCCACTCGGTCTTATCCGGGTTGAGCACCAGTTTGTTAGCACTCATCCAGCTCTTAACGGCCTCCAGACCCCGGTTCATCACGTCCACCGCTTCATTGAGTTGGCACGGGGCGGACAGATACAATTGCGTATCGTCCGCATATTGATGGTATTTTATCCCGTGCCTCCGAATGATCTCGCCCAGCGGTTTCATGTATATGTTAAATAGTAGGGGGGATAGGACCGAACCCTGAGGTACTCCACATGTTAGGGGCCTCAGGGACGATCTCTGCCCCCCTACTAACACCGACTGCGACCTGTCCGAGAGGTAGGAGGAGAACCACCGCAAAACAGTGCCTCCCACTCCCACCTCCCGCAGTCGTCGCAGAAGGATACCATGGTCGATGGTATCGAAAGCCGCTGAGAGGTCAAGGAGAACCAGGATGGACGCATAGCCTCCATCTCTGGCCCTCCAGAGATCATCGGTCAATGCGACCAAAGCGGTTTCTGTGCTGTAACCAGGTCTGAAGCCGGACTGGAAGGGGTCAAGATAACTAGCTTCCTCCAAGGCCCGTCGAAGCTGAAAGGCCACCACCTTCTCAACAACCTTCCCGATAAAGGGAAGGTTGGAGACAGGACGAAAGTTGTTTAAGATGGCTGGATCTAACGATGGTTTCTTTAGGAGGGGTCTCACCACCGCCGTTTTGAGCGCGGCGGGGAAGTGCCCCTCCCGAAGGGAGGCGGTGACAACCGCCTGGATCCAGCCATGTGTCACCTCCCTGCTGTTGGCCACCAGCCAGGAGGGACACGGGTCCAGAATACAAGTGGAGGCACTTACAGCTCGGATGGCCTTGTCCACATCCCCAGAGGCAACTTCCTGGAACTCAACCCAGAACTGATGTGGCAAATGATCCTCCTGTGTCTCAGCTGGATCTACTGCGGTGGAGTCCAAGTCCGATCGAAACCGAGCTACTTTGTCCGCCAAGAATTGAGCATAATCCTCAGCCCTACCCTGCAAGGGGTCTCCCGCATCCCTCCTATTAAGGAGGGAGCGGGTTATCCTGAACAGGGCGGCTGGGCGTGACTCGGCGGACGCAACCAAGGAAGAAATATATGATCTTTTTGCAGTTCTTAATGCTCGGACATAGTCCTTGGTGCAGGTAGTTAAGAGTGCTCGGTTTGCCTCGGACCTATCGGACCTCCACTGGTGCTCTAGGCATCTCCTCCGGCGTTTCTTCTCCCGGAGTTCCTCGGTAAACCAGGGAACTCTCCGGGATCCACTGACCCGGAGGGGCCGTAGTGGCGCAATCCGGTCGAGAGACTCCGACGCCGCCGAGTACCAGGCGGCAGCCAGAGTCTCCGCCGAACTGTGGGCGAGGGTATCAGGAATAACCCCAAGCTCCGTCTGGAACCTCAAAGGGTCCATAAGTCGCCTGGGGCGGAACCACCTGGTCGGTTCCTCCTCCCTACGGTGGGGGTTTGGCCTCCGGAAGTCAAGCCTCAGTAGGCAATGGTCTGACCACGACAGGGGTATGATCTCATTACCCCTCAGACCAAGATCACACATCCACTGCTCCGAGAGAAATACGAGGTCGAGCATGTGACCCGCTGCATGGGTTGGGCCCCGAATTACTTGGGTCAAGCCCATGGCTGTCATGGAAGCCATGAACTCCTGCGCCCCTTCAGAGCGTTCACCGAGCGATGGCAAGTTGAAATCCCCCAGAACTATAAGCCTGGGGAACTCAACTGCCAGCTCGGCTACTGACTCGAGGAGCGAGGGGAGGGATGCTGCAACGCAGTTGGGAGGCAGGTACGTTAGCAGCAAACCCACTTGACCCTTGAGGTCCAACTTTATCAGCAGAGACTCACACCCGACAAGCTCCGGAGCAGGGACCCTACGAGGTAACAGAGACTCCCGGATTACAATAGCCACACCGCCACCCCTTCCCTGGGCTCTCGGCTGATGAAGCACCTGAAATCCCTCTGGGCACATCTCTACAAGGGGGACTCCTCCTTCTGTGCCCAGCCAGGTTAGTTAGTTAGTTTGTCTTCCAAGTAAAGGCAGTGACAAAGGGGCTGCCACTTATTTCACCATCTCATGATATAGGGCTAACCTGCCCTGAATATGACCTTTCAATATTCAAAGCAGATAGATCTCAAGAAGTCCACAAACAGCAAGAATGAAGAATTAGATTTGTAGCTGTATTAATTGTATTCCTTCAATGAACAGTTCCACTATTTTAGAGGAAAGTTAAACAACTTAATGGATTTATTTTTCAGTAGACATATATAGAATAATATTTTTATTAAAGGGTTTCTGTATGTTTTGTGGGCTTCTTCAAGCCTAAATACACTGGGTTTTCCCCTATGCTGAATAGTCCCTCTTGTTTTTACCTTTTGACTTATCTACAGTCTCATCGGCATTCAACAATGGGATTTATTGTTAATGACAGTAATGCTGATTTCTGAATTTAAAATCAATCAGGAAGTACTACAATGCTATCTGTGATATATGATGTGCCCACCTTCAGACTTTAGTTAATACATTCTAGCTCCATTCCAAAAATAATATTTTAAAACTAATTAAGATCCAGAAGAAAGTGATCAGTAAAGAAGGAGGGGGGAAAAAGCAAAAAAGTGAATGAAGAAATTATATAGCAATTTTAGATTATCAGATTAGGAAAAACAACAGGAATATTTTAACAAAAGCACATATCTAAGTAATTGCACGAAGATAGCATGTACAAGTACTCCTTGACTTATGCCCATAATTGAGCTCAAAATTTCTTTTGTTAAACAAGACAGTTGTTAAGTGAGATTTACTCTATTTTACTATCTTTCTTGGCACAGCTGTTTACTGCAGTTGTTAAGTTAATAGCATGGTTGTTAAGTGACTCTTGTGTCCCCATTGACTTTGCTTGTCAGAAGGTCATAAAAGATGATCACATAACTCCAGGACAGTGCAACTGTCATAAATGCATGCCAGTGTTGATCATGTGACCATGGGGATGCTGCAACTGTCATAAGTGTGAAAAATGATTGTAAGTTATTAATGTCAGTGCCATTATAAGTTCAAAAAATCATTAAACAAATGGTTGTAAATCAAGGACTACCTATGGTTATGAGTTTAGATGACTATAAACAAAGGTTAAAAAGTTTGATAGACATTAAATATGTCAAAAGCTATAAGTAGAAAAATCTATGAATTTAGCCTCATGTTGAAGGACTTGGAATTACCAGAAATGTGTTTTAATCTTCAAGGAATGGCTATTATCTTCACAGTCTTTTTGCAAGCTTTTAAGCACTGTTTGACTGGCCAAATTATATTATGTCAAATATAATCTTTATTAAAGTAGTCAGATTACAGACACAGAGGCCTCTGCCTCTTTCCCCCAAAAGATTTATCTCTAAAAACATATTACATATTTTTATTTGGTGGTTTGTTCATGCTATCATGAATGTAAATGCATCACTGTAAGCCAGTGATGGTGAACCTTTTCAGCACCGAGTGCCCAAAATGGAAAGCGTATGAACGCCGGAACCCCCAAAAACTGAAGACCACCTGGTTTTCTGGTTTCCGGTGCACGCTGGCCATCTGGTCTTCTGGTTTCCAGCACATGCACGCACAGCGGCCAGCTGGTCTTCACGTGTGCTGGAGGCCTGGAAACCCAAAGACCAGGTGGCCAGCATGCGCATGCCAGCTGATCTTCGGGTTTCTGGGCCTCCAGCACATGCAAAGATCAGCTGGCCCAGAAGACTAACTGGCGATGACACACGTGCCCACAGAGAGGGCTCTGTGTGCCACCTCTGGTACATGTGCTATAGGTTTGCCATCATGGCTATAAACTGTCCCCCTCTTGTTTTCGGTTTAGTTTATTTATTCAAATGAACAGTGTTCTTCTCCCTTTCATGAATGCTTACAAATGATGTCTATTAGTTGTTTTAGAACAAAATAAAAGGAAAAATCCCAGCTTAACAATTCTATTGTCCATGAACTTTGTCACAAGGAAAGGAAGGGGGAGGTTCTTTAGCACATTAACAGTACGTTAATACATACATTTGCCACACAAGGTCTACTAGCTCAAAATGAATTCATGTTCCCTTCATGTTCTGAAAATTCCTGTTTATCTTTTCAGTTTGGTGTAGTATTGCTTAGTCCTAATCATAATTGGAATTTATGATATGAAGTAATGCTGTTTATGCCATATAAATGTTACATTTTGCATTTTTAGAAGATTATGTAAAGTGCAGATCATACAGAATCTCCATATAGGACATAGAATTTGCTATTCTACTTTATAAAAACAGTTGTGGGGACTAGGTGTGTATGTAAGAATCATGGGAAATGTTTCTTTACATTTACGTTAAAGTAATATCTAAGCAATTGTGAAACTTTAAATTTTAAAAAGAAGCTTATTTTCTGCTCAGTTTCCAATTTTGCTTTTTGGACATGGCATTTTAAATCGCATCATCTCAGCTATAGTGATTTGGATGAAGGATGAAGCAAATTTATCTAAATCCAGTTCAGACCTTCCTATGTGATAGTCTATCATTATGATTGACAGTATGTGTCACAAATTAAACTTGGGAAGCTCTCCACACAGTTGACAGAAAACCCAATTTTCTTGATTTATTTGAAGTAGCAATGTTTATCTTAATCCAAAGGCAATGGAACATGAAGGAAAAGGAATCTGCTTATTATGCCTAAACTAGATCTATGTCTCTGAGCTATGACAGGACTAGAAATACTCTTAGGCAACTTATTTAGCACAAAGAACAACCAAGTGGATTAGACAGTATTTCAAAATTTCAAAACCCAGAGTTTTAAATAATAATAATTATTTCTGAATAACAAGAATCAGCCTATTACCTTGCTATTTAAATTGGGCCCAAATACTAGAAAAATTTCCCAGACAATGCTTGAATGCTTTACCATCTGCTTTTTTAGATGCAGTTTTAATACTGTAGTGACCTTTTTAATGAATACAATTTCTCTCTGTTGGTTCTAGAACTACTGAAATGAATGAGCTTATTAACCATTGTTATTTTTAAGAGTTACATGAAATGACTTGGTTTTACATTTTACTGTCTCTTTTTGGACAGGAAAATGATAGTTATTTTTTTTCCTGTTGTTATATAAATAAGCTAGTAAAACCAACACAAATTATTGCAATTTTGCTATCATCCACAAGTTGGCTATGTATTCTGTGTCCATACTTCATACAGTTTAACTATTGTATTGCTAGGATGGAACTGCTATAAAGTTACCAATTTGCTTATCAGCTCAATTAAAATCAGTACCAGGATTCATTTGCAACCTCTCTGTAATCACAAAATTGAATAATACTATTATCATATATACTGTATCATGTTCTTGCTATAATAGTCATGGAAACAATTTAAATCAATATTTATATATATTTATATATTCAATTACCTTTGGTTTTTTGTTCAGCAGCCTGAAAAACAAAAACAATAAAATGATCAGTTAGTAGCCAGTTTTTTTATCGAAGACAACTGTGGAAAAAAAATAACATATAGCTCTAACAATTAGTCACATGATCACCATGTTAATATTGTCTGGCAGGAACAAAGATCAGCAAAAGAACCCCTGAAGATGGTTTATTTTAATGTCAGCCCATATGATAGATATATATAGAGATAGATATATAGCATTTTTACTTTTACTTTTGAACCCTTGTAATATGTAGAAATGGGATTTAGTGTCATGAGGACAAGCAAAATTTTATGTTGTTGACTCTTGACTCTCTAGCTTAGTGGTATATAACCTTGCATTTTTCAGAAACCTTTGAATGTAAACTTCACAAACCCAAGAATTAGGCAATTAGAAAACATCAGGTTGCACACCTTTCCTCCACCACATATATTTTATTCATAACTTCATTTAAAAAGCATAGGTTCAAAACATTTTTGTTACAAATAATGAAAGCAACACAGTAAACATGAGGTAATTTATACTGGCTCTAGTTTATAGTGATCAAAGTAACTTTGCTTTGCCACCAGAAAATATTGAATATACAGTATGTATGCTAAAGTGACATATTATGAAATACGACACTTTAATATATTTACATTGAACTCTTCAAATTAATTACACATATTTGAATAATTATACAAATTAAGTTATAAAAAGAATGTAGACTGTCAATGATTTAATTAGTCTGGGTAATGAAATATGTACATTAGTGGGTATAAACGTGTGTACGGTATATGTGTATACCTACATACAAAGTATAGTTTACAACCATTTTAAGGCAACACAGAAAGGATATAACTACTTAAGTATATCATGAATATTTGAGTTAATAAGTGATATTATTAATATTATAATGAGCATGATTCAGATAGTTTTAAATACACAAAGAACCTGAATGTCTTCAGGGTTCTGGATTCCCTCTGCTGCTTCAAACATCTCAAAATCATCATTACTGTAAATAGAACGCAGAACAATATTCTAAGAGAAGTCTGATGCCTTCTCTCTACCTGTCTTAAACTATTACATTTAAGGCTGTTTTAGATGTTCGATTTTATCATGAATTCTGAGGTAGGATCTGTTGTTAATCAACCAACCTCCAGTGTGCTGTTCCCCCATTGGGGCCACAAGCCAGGTCTTTAGGCACTTACGAAAGGATAGCAGGGTTGGGCAACCTCATATCAGGGGGACAAAATGTTCCATAGGACAGAAGCAGCAGCAGAGAAGGCCCTCATCCTAGACCCCCCCTCCACAAGCTGGAATAATCGAGCTGACAGGACCCACAGCATGCCTACTCTGCTGGCATGAGTGGGATGGGCCAATCCCAGTGCGGTGAGACAGTCCCATCCCTCAAAATGAAGGAAGGGTCTTGGCAAAATCTTTGCAGCATGTTAAATAGTGGAATAAAACTTGTTATTATAAAGAGCAATATTTTTAAAAGAGTAAGAAATTATTAATCCTTGCTTTTAATGAAAAGCAATCACTATAAAATTTTAAGTTATTGCCATGGTCCCTTCAGACAAATCTTCCTTAGAAAGGGGAGAGAGGGAGAGAGAATGAATATGAACTGAGAAAAATGCCTCTCAAGTAGTGTTCATGTTCAGCTCTGAGACGCTGATGGACTCATTCTGAAGTGATCCTGACGATTCAGTATTTAACTCTGATCCCAATATAGACACACAGAATTCAAGCTTGCAAGAATGTCAATGTCAATTCAATTCTAAATGGCAAATAAAGGAAGGAGTGCAGGGGCACTTGGTAAAGTACATTGGGAATAAGGATCTACTTGGCAGTTAAGATCTACTCAATAATAGGTGATCAGTTTTAAGTAGCTGATTTCTTCAACTAGCTTTAATCAGCCAAACTGGAATGTGAATGAAGTTCAAGTTTTTCTAATATTTAAACTTTTTCTGAGACCAGTCAAATATCAAAATATATTTATAATAGTTTAATTTCCAGACTTGGCTTGAAGTACAACTTTCTGAAAAGCCTAATCTCTGACTTGATCTGACAATTTTACCATTAACACTACATTTGCTTTCAGCCCTCTCTAAGCAATTTACAGAGTCAGCATATTGCCCCCACAGTCTGGGTCCTCATTTTACCTACCTCGGAAGGATGGAAGGCTGAGTCAACCCTCAGTCAGTAAGATTTGAACCGCCGAACTGCAGATAACAGTCAGCTGAAGTGGCTGCAGTACAGCACTCTAACCACTGCGCCACCTTGGCTCAAAGACTTTTGTTATGTTTCTGAAATATATAATTCACCTGGGAATTACTTCAGATGGTAATATTTAGCTACTGTTCATAGACTACTTAAACTGTGCTTTAAGAAAAACATTTGATCAGGCCAGGAGGAAATCTGCTTGTAGTAGAATATTGTAGTTTGAAGCAGTAAAAATAAGAACAAATTTATGCATAATGTTTGGTACTTTTTACAAATGATGAAACCTAATTAGACTATATTTCTAAACGTAAGAATTTTTTCCCAACTTACACTAATGAAATTGGCTAAGTGTTAAATTATATAAGATCTTAACAAACCTTTTTCTGAGCACCTTCCTTCTTTTTCTTTTCTTCCTGCTTTTTCTTTTTCTTTTCTTCCATCAAATGTTCCTCTTCTTGTGTTTGTTCTTTTTCCCTATTTATAAAAAAGAATAGAACCTCTTTTAGACAATTATATAAATCAGGGGGGGCCTGAATTACAGTAGACACTAAAATTATCTGCCACCACATATTTAAATTACTTCCATCACATAATTTAAATCAATATCAATTTAAATTAACAATCATATATGAGATACTTCTTACATATTACACTGCTGCAATTTATTTTACTTGTAGTTACTAACTGAACACTAACAAAACATTATAAAACCAGGTCTAATTACACCAGTGTGTTTAAAAAACAAAGATATAAACCAGAATTGCTTCTGTGGCTCTCAAAATTAATGTAGCTCTAAATGTACCTCCAACGTATCTCTAAAACAATTAGAAGAAATCAAAAGAGCTATGAGCAATTCACTGGTTCTAAGGACTGCAAAAAGACTATGTCTAACTCCGCTTTCAAACATTGTATTTAACTTTAATTTTTATGTAAAATCTCTGGGCAGGAAGAGACTAATGGAACTGATTTACCGATTAATGTCTAATATAGAAAACCAAAAGGTTAGGAGCTTTTTGATCACCTTCTTTTGGGAGGTTGAAATAAATATTCTTTGCCTGTAAACATTATTTACTTTTTCCCAAATTAAAAAAATGTGTAATTTTTACAGGCTTCTTGCCAATGCATACCAATTACATGTTCTGTAGTTTTATTATTATTTTATTTAGTATATGGCTGCATTTTTCTTATACCCTCTACAAAACAGAAAAAAAACTGATTAATAAACTTTTCTTCCTATTTACTAAAGACTTCCTTAAAGCATCTCCTTCAACGCTCACTTAAAAATAAATCAGTTTGATCATCAATTTTTTTTTTTTTAAAAAGGGACAAATTACTCAAAAATCCCTAACCTGCATCCAATAGTACAATTTAATTTGGACAAAATTAAAGGATATATGTTCCGGTTTACTGTTTGGGTCTGATTCTTGTTTTGCATATACCATAAAAGCCTAAGTTAAAAAATATGAAACAAAAACCATTTTAAATTGAGATGGGATGGAAGTCAGAAATCTTGGCAAAAATCATAAGCAGATTCCAGTGTGCCGGAAATGTAAATCTTACAGGAAGTGTAAATAAAAAAAAACAGACTGTCTATTGTAATTAGAAAAGGCTAATTTCAAAAGTACAAAATAAAAAGTGGCTGTAGGAAGGATGTGGATTGGAAAATAATTTTAAGAACTAGCAACAATTCATGCTTTATTGTAAACTCTATGCAACACAGTACTATCATTGCTGTGAGAGACTATCATCTGCCAGTGGATTGGATTCTTTGTTCCCCTCCTGCCAGGCACTTCCCAAACCTTCTTTGTAAGTTATCTTTAAGCAAAGTCCCTTGCACAGTCAATTTGCATAATGAAGCAGAGAGATTTTAATAACCATTTTAACCACTTTTATTCTGCATTATAACACACATATGTGTTTGAAAATAGGCAAGAATTTTATTTCCCCCCCCCCCCAAAAAAAACCCCAAATAAACTAACATTGGCAGAAAGATATTTCCTAGCAGCAATGATCCCCCAGTCTGCATTATACTACACCAAAACAGAATTCAGGGAAACCTTAGGTATCTTATAGGAAATACATGAATTTGTATTATCAGATTGGATGCAAAAAGGATACATACTGACAAATTAATTCATAACTTATATTCTAATTAATTTAAATAACATAAATTTGATTTAATAATTGTATATGGATTAAGCTAAATCTTAAAAGTATGCAGAATTATAAAAAAATTCTGCAGAGCATATTGCTAAGCTGCTTTTCAATAGGCACTGCTACAGCTCACTTCTCAACTTTTTCCTGGTTGATAACAACAAAACTCTCTGTCTCGTGGGCATTGTGCTAGAGTTCATACATTGGCAAAATTGAGAAAATAGGCAGTCTATCATTCTTCTGCCAATTTCACTCAGTGTCAAATATCCAGGGCACAAAATTCTGACCTGTTGTGATAGCAGATGAAACTTTTGACCCTGTACCACAGCTCTGAGCAACCAAAATCAATAAACTGTGAATTATGCTGTTATACTGACAGCAGCCACGAACTTAACTATAAATAGGGATTTTAAAAAATGTTCAAAACTCCATTATCTTTTTATTCAATTACAGCTTGATTTTCCAAAGGGGAACACGAACAGAATACAAGGAAATATATAATATGAAACACATTTCTTGTTAAAGATTGCATAACTAAGAATTTTAGGTACACTTAGTTTTATTTATAAAAAGGTATATAATACACAATTTTTTAAAAGTATTAATACACTTGAACTTAAAGAGTTTGGAAGTAAATGGTTAACTCCCTTTAACGTCAAGTGACAGTTTATCAATTCATATATACTATTTATGTGTTATCCAAAACTTTCTAGAACTAAGATTTTGGAAAGAGTCTAGCTTCCCTCAAGAGGGCCAATTAAAAAGAAACATTACAGTAACCAATTCTTTTCATCTTGATATATCTTGAAATGGCTGCTCCACAAGACCATGTTGTCACCAAAGGAGATAAGTGACATGGTCACTTTGAGAACTGATAGGATACATCACTTGATTCTACAAGGTGGCCAAACCAAGAAAAATCAGTGACTGGAATGGAAAGAATTTGACCACTGGTACAGCTTACAATAGCAATTGGGACTGGGATTGTGATTGCTAAGCAATGTGGACATAAAGTGTGACATCACGTGACCGCATGGCTTAGTGACAACAATCCTTGCAATTGTTGGCATTACTAGGTAGATCAAATAGGAAACACAACCAGAACAACTAATTCTACATCACTGTAAAGCTAAAATAAATTAACATATTCACAAAATTTTGCAAGTCTGAAAGCACAATTCCCCCACTGTCTTCCTTAATAACACATCTGTCCTCACTGATAGACTGAGTCAAAAGTTGGGTCTGCCTAGCAACAGGGGTGTGGCTTAACATCATCAGAACTCAGTCCTATCAGTGAGTGGATGATATCAACCAGTCTCAGTCTGGATGCTACCTCCACCACTATGGAGAAGAGCTAATTCTACTTCATTGTAAAGCTGAATTAAATTAACAAATTAACAAAATTTTGCAAGTCTGAAAGCACAATTCCCCCGCTATCTTCCTTATAGCTGGAGAAACTACAGAGTCTTTTCTAAGCCTCTTGTCCTGGCCACTATCCAGTTGAGGGCTACACTGTCTCATATCTAATCATTCTCTAGGCTGTGTTTCTTGGCCAATTCTCCCATGGTCCATTTTTCTCTCCTTCAAATTATTTCCCTCCTCCAAGTTTTCATGAGAAACTGGGCTATGAAAGGTAACTGTGTTGCTGCCCTCTTTTGCAAGTAATGCCTCAAGATCACACAAGGTGACCTATAAATCAGCTGAGCCTATAAAGGTGCCTATTTGCTAAACTGGTATGAGCCTATTTATCTCAGAGAGAATCCTATTGAACCAGCCCTCCAATAAGGCATATGGCATATATTAAAGTATGCCCAAGAGAAGGTTCTGTATTACCCATGCAATTCCAAGTTAGTGAAATAATTACCATGTTTCCCCAAAAATAAGACAGGGTCTTATTTTCTTTTGATCCCCGAAATAAGGTCGTCTGTCCATTGGAAATCTGTTGGTCTCCCCACTTCATGACCTGCCTGTTTGATATGGAAGGAGTTGGTTCATTTTCTATATCCCCTACCTGGTTTCTTATTATCTTATTATCCCCAAGGTAGCCCAATGAATTCCTCCTGTTCATCTTGGACAGCACTTAACTCCTACAAGGCTACTAGATGTCAGAACTACTAGTAGTTGTGTAGTTTTGTAGTAGTTTATTAGGGTACTGATCATGGTAAGTAACGTGGGTGCTGCAAGAAAGTCAGAAAAACTGCAGGATGTCTTGGAGCATGGTGCAGGTTGTGTGCAAATACAGGAGGGCCAGGGGGAGAAGAAAATGGCAGGGTGCAAATGCAGAAAGGTCAGGAGAACTGAATAGAGGGACTTGTGACTTTCTCCGGCAACTTACCACAAACAAAGTAAATGAGTTGCAAATGGTGATCACATGACTGAGGGATGCTTCCAACTGGCATAAGTGTGAACTGATTGCCAGGCACCCAAATTATGATTACATGACTATAGAGGTGCTACAAGAGTTGGATTTTTTAAGTATGTTCATAAGTACCACTCGTACATCTCTATCACAACTTCAAATGGTCACTGAACAAGTGGTCAGACAAGGACTATCTGTAAAATGCTACTACCTATGGCATAAATGGATCCAAAAAAATAATCAGGATAAGTGACATCTGACATCTGATAAGTGACATCTGACTCAAGTTGGAAAGCATAGGTTCAAAAGATTTGGATGTGACATGGTAAATATCAATTATAGGTTCTAATCAACTAGAATATATTGGTCAAATGTCTAAATATAGATATGGAGAAATAGAGCACAGAATGCTAAAAAAAATATGGATTTTTTTTTACTTAAAGGATCATCTTTGCTCTTTACAAAAAATAAAGGAAGCTAACATAATTCTAAGTAAACACAAAAGAGTTTGTACATTTTTCTATTTTTTTCTACAAATGTAACAAAATATTCCCCTGTGTGTGAGGGTGTGTGTGTGGAGAGGGAGAGAAAGATGAATAACCATATCATGACATGGAAAGAAATATGACCCAAGTGCTCTTTGCAGCACTACAGAGCTTGAGTTATTTGTCGGTTTAATATCCCACCATTATCTGTAAAGTCAAGGAAGCTATACACAATACTCCCTCCTCAGTTTTCCCCAGAACAATTATCCTTAGATGGTTGGTTGAGGAATATCATTGTTCCAAGAATATTGGGAGATAAAGAAAAGTTAGTTTTTAAAGGGGCAGGCCAAGGTCGGCAGCCTCTATAAGCCATAATAACGTACTCAAGTGAACTGAACCTTTTCTCTGATATGATTCACTTGTATAGTGTGATTTGTAAGAAGAGCACCATGGAAAAGCATCAAGCAAAATGCAATCTACTTTTCTCTGCTGCAGAAAATGTGTGTGTGATTAATTCCACCTGCCTTAAATCACCTGGTAGCATGGTCTCTCCTGAAGCCTCCCTGGTCTGAGTTGTTTTTGAAGATTTTTGCTCAGTTTCAGTTTCTTGCAAAAGTGATTGAGGAAGGAATTAGCATATCAAACCTGCAATTACATAAGCAACTGAGGGAGTAGAGAGGAGGCAAAAACTTTATGCCTTTGAAGTTTAAGAAACTTTTCCACAGAGGCTTGATGAATATATGTAGAATATTTTTTTACATTATTCTTACCCTTACATAGATACATATGCATTTACAAAATAGGATTGGTTATTTTTGCCAGTCAAGGGAATTTTTATGCATTAGATTATCTATTAATAATAACGATTTCAAAAGTGCAAGAAAATATGTAGAAGAAGGAACAAGGAGTCTTTCTGATAATATCTAGCAGGCATCACTTAGATTTTCAGAATATTACTCCAAATCAGCACTTTGTATATGCTGGCCATCTCCTGTATTCCTCAAAATTCCATATGCATTGCTTGAAAAAGAACAAGGATTTTTTTTAAAAAACCATTGCCTTTCTTAACTAGGAAGAGAGATTATTCAATACAATTTCATAGGGAAACTTTCAATCAAACATGGATTTGAAAAACAGAATTATACTTTGCATTCTGCATGGTCATTTTGGCTCCATTGCAGGAGGGCCATTTGTGTCCTCTATTGATGTAACAAATATTTATTTTTATACATCTATGTCACACTGCATGTAGTTGTCACTTAACGACACAGTTGGGAATGGCAACTCCACTGTTAAGTGACATGGTCATTAAGTAAGACACCACATGATTGTGACTCAAAATGTAACTTTCCGTGCACTCATAAATTAATCACCATAGTTGTTAAACGAGACACCTAACCCTAACCTTAACTGCAACTTTCTGAGTTGATGGCTAAACATAAAGAAACAGCGCTATTCGGTAGAGATACAATTTTTGAAGCAGAATTGTTTCTATGATGGGGCATGTTAATTTGCTATTTTGCCAGATGGGCAGGCTTCAGCATGGAAGACTATGGAAGACAAATCTCTCTATTTGTCATGTGAGAGATTGAGGGGGAAATGTGATTTTGTCCCAGAATGTTGATATTCTTGCCACATGATCTTGATAACTGGTGATCCAAAAGCACAAAGCATTTGAAGCATAATGCTTCAAATCCCATGGTGTCCACTTTCTAGCTTTCTTTTAACAATAGGCATAGTACATTACTTCCATTAAAATCCTGAATGGGAGGCCTGCATATGCATGATTATACAATTGGACCAATGATGATCTGGAATCAACTCATACAAGCTGTCAAGAGCTAATGGCTAAATTTTCAGGAATTTGGCAAGCCAGTTCATAGCAGATTTTAGCTACAACACCCAGCTGCTAGCAGTACACCGCTGGACTGGACCCTGTACAGTTCACAAAAATGTAGGGAAAAGCCTCTTCCTGGAATTCTGGCAAACTTCAAACAGATAGGCAGCATGATGGTCACAATCAGCAATCAAAATATATTCACAATTAGTGTAAATACTGGATTTTAATCAGACTGATTGTATTTCTTTAGTGCTAAATCTTATGAAGTGTATCTTTTGGGCTAATTGCTGCCTATTCTATATTCAGGAGAAAAGTTACTCCTTTAGATGTGACAGCATAGAGTAGATTTCATGTTTCATCCGTGGATTCAATGCTGCAATCCCTCCCTTGATATGGATAATCTGATTAAAGTCTTCGTTGCCAAGGCCAATGCTCTATTCTGAATAAATTCTGGTCATGCCAGAACATAAATATAGAGCAGATCCAGCCCATTTTATTTCCTGTGTCTGACAATTGTGGCCTTACCATGTTCCAAACAAAACCTTATCCTCTTCCAACTGATATTGGTTATATAGAGTTAGAGCCAAGGTGGCGCAGTGGTTAAATGCAGCACTGCAGGCTACTGCTAGATCAGCAGTTCAGCGGTTCAAATCTCACCGGCTCAGGGTTGACTCAGCCTTCCATCCTTCCGAGGTGGGTAAAATGAGGACCCAGATTGTTGGGGGCAATATGCTGACTCTCTGTAAACCGCTTAGAGAGGGCTGAAAGCCCTATGAAGCGGTATATAAGTCTACTGCTATTGCTATATGAGCAAATGGCCCAACTATTAGCCCCTTAGTGTTTTCAACAATAGGTCAGAATATAGCTATCCACCATCCTTTTTCAACCTCCATCGTGTAAGCACTTTGGGTAATTCTCCAGCCCTTTTCTACTAATAAATCAATGTATTGTAATATAGAGATGCAATTTATGAAAAGTATATTAAAGAATTTAAACGTGGTCTAAAAGTATTTTGTTATAAATAAGTTGAAGACCATGTGACCAGCAATGAAGGCTTCTAGAAAAACTATTATTGCAATATTTGGATGCCCACAAACTTTCTCTATCTGATCTAAATCCTGGTATGGCATTCTGGGGGTTTGACAAAGATAAGCCAATATTGCCTGTGAAAAGGAAGCTAGGCAAAAAGAAAAACATGAAACATTTTAAAAGATATTCATACTAGTTCCAGAAACTCAAGTTTCATTGCCTATTATTCAAATAGCCACTTATTACCTCCATTTCTAATTCACTCTTTCTGGGAAAGATTGTCAAGACATAGTCACTGGGTACATTAGAGTTGTTCCGGTCAATAGTTTCAAACAGTGGGGAGATCAGCTGGCCAGTTGCTGCTCTGGGCTATGGCAAAATTTGGTTTTCTCCCCATTTTTTAAAACTTCTACAAAAGTGTTTGAAAAGGTAATCTATCAGTTCAGGCTGCAGTATCATCAGTATGCTAGGTAGAAGAAGCTATCAATATCTTATCTGAGTATCATGAGATTGCTAGGGTCTGGATGGGATAAAATAGGAAGAGGCTGAACCCCAGCAAAAAGGGTTTGATATTCATTCCTCAAAGCCCTTGACTGTTCCAGCATTGTCTTTTGATGTGGCATTGCCCTGAAACAGCAGATCTGTCACTTGGAATACTATGTGATCCACTCACTGCTCTGTATCAAGGGAAGCAGGCCTTTATCCAATTTCAGTTGGTGCACCAGCTGAATCTCCACCTGGAGCATTACCATGCACATGGACTACTGTAATGTAACCTATCTGGGGCTACCTGAGAGAACTTGCTTCACAGAGCATACCAAGATACATTTCACCAAGACATATATCAATACTCTTATTTTCTTCATTGAGACCGTACCTAATGGCTCTGATCTGGTTCTCTGTACATTTTTAATAGGCAAATCCTTAAAGGCATGATGCTAAGACTCCGGTGCTTTCTAAAACTTTAGAAACATAATAGAATTACGTAAAATGGAAACAGAGCTATACTAGATTAAATCCAAAGATTATTGAATGGGCTACAGTATGCTTTTGTAAATAATTTGGAAAGATGCTGCTGGGTACAAACACAGCATCTATTTACAACTCTTTAAAGCAACCACATTTTCTCCTTAAATTGCATTGTTGCCACTTTATCCTAGGAAAAAATTAGGCTGCTTAAGGAGTTGTAAAAAAGTGTAGTATACATTCTAAAGTACCTTTCTGAAACTGAATCTGAATCATCACACAATCCTTCTAATAGTAAACCACTTTATTCCTGCGGTTTCCAGCCAGATGCATTTGGGAAGCATACAATTGGGATGTGAGTGCAATATCATTATCCTTGTTCTTTAACAGATGGTATTGAGAGGAATATTATTTCTGACAATGGAAGAAATATGTAATCATTAGGGCTAAGCCACTTACTCTATCCAAATTAATTATTAAACAACACTTATATTAAGAATAAGTTCAGATGTAGAGAATAAACAACAACAAAAAGGCAATGTGGCTGTCTTCAAAAGGAAATTTCTCTCATCTTCTTTTGAAGACTGCCACAATGTCTTTTTACTGTTATTTAAGAATTCAGTTCTTCACTAAAGTGAGTACCTGTTGAATATGATTTGAAAATTCCAGAATTTTAGATTACACTAGATTACAAAAGTAGATTTGAATGTATTTTTAATTATCATAAAATGTAAGTTTATAAAAACTTTTAAGTCCAACAGCTAAAATATGATGTTCATAAACATTCTCCTTCAAAACTTTAAATATTGAATATTATGTTTTTATTGTCTCTAAAATGAACCATATTAGCAAATAAATCAAAGAACCCATAGAAGAGAAAATCTGAGTGTTATTTATTACTTGTAACAGCAAGTAATCTTTATCCAATGCAAACCAGATTCTACCTAACCCTGTTTAGTTTTTTGAAGTCAGTGAATTTGCTAAAAACACCAGTGGGCTGCTCGGCAGGCTGTATGTTGTGCAAGCCTGCTCTATCTGTTACTTGATAATAGAAGACAAACAAAGGTTTAGCTGAAGTCTTGGAATTTATCCAAACAATAAACTATGGCAGTTTAGTCATAGTTTTAATAAAGCACAATAATTGAGTTTAACAACACACTAAGCCATTAAGTTGTTCCTCTATTCACCAGACTTGGTAGTAAATCACCAATCTTCAAACACTTACCCTACCGTGTTTCCCTGAAAATATGACCTACCCCGAAAGCAAGTCCTAGCTTGATTTTTACATGTGTACCCAATATAAACCTTACACCCCCCCAATAAAACCCTAATTAAGACCCTACCCATTCCAGGGAGCACGGGTAAAAAAGCTAGGGTAGGGATGGGAGGGTTGGAGTAGCCCTACTACTTACCTTTGGACAGTTGCAGCCAAGCCTCACACACCCTGACACCTGCCTTGCCATCCCTCTCCTTCTGCAGCTGGCAAGGCTTTCCAGAAGGCCTCTGCAGATGAAAACAGAGCTCAGGATCAATCCGGAGCTCTGTTATCGGCTCAGAGGCCTTCTGGAAAGCCTTGCCAACTGCAGAAGTTCCTGAAGGCCTCTGACAATGAAAAGGAGGCTTGGGGCAATGCGCGCAAATGAGGTGAGTCAGTAGATGACCCCCCCCAAAAATAAGACCTGGTTCCTTGATTTATGGCAACAAAAATATAAGACAGTGTCTTATTTTCGGGGAAACATGGTATAATTTAACTCTTGGCTAGATGTGCAGAGGATTCCAAGACACAACTTGGTTGAATTAGAATATTTATTGTAGACAATTGGATCTCAAACTCAAGAGTTGATTGCTCATTTCTCTGTAAAGAAGTAAAAAGCTTATTATTCATGCTTCAGGTCTAGATTTCTTCCTCTGTGCTTCTGAATTAACAGACATTTGGCAAGTTGCTTTGGTTTGAGAAACATTGGATGTATTATGTACATTTACATAATAGCCTATGAACCATTAATTCAATGCCGTTTCAGCAAGTTCAACTGACATTATGTGTTATCCCAGCATATGACCATCCTGTTTTCTGTAAGCATCTTCTACTCAAGAAATCAGCAATATCCAAATGACAAGGTCCTATCTTAGGTCACTGATTGTATAACTTTCTGTTCACTTTCCTTTCACCTCGCTGAACTATTCCTGCATCCCTTCCTTAATTGTGATTATTCTTTAATTCCTTACACTCCATGTAACATGGTATATAACTTGAAATAATGAAGCTGGTCATGTCACTTGTTTGCAAGAGCAAGTAAAAATAGAGTATGTGTCTATCCAAACAATAAAGCACGCTTACTAAAGGGACTGACACACTGATCTATTTAAAAAAAATACCAGTATCATTGAAATCAATAAGCAAGTACATTTAACCAAGTTGTCACAAGAAATTCTATTTTTCATGTTGTGTTTCTCCAAAAGACAGAAGCATTAAAAGAGCTCATTTTCCCCATCTTGTTCTTTTGAAATGGCTGAACCGTAACCCTGAAACTTTACAGTACATGTTCAGCCTGAGGCAAAAAGCTTTTCACAGAATGTTTCTCTGCCTGAATGACTTAAGTTTGCCAAATTAAATTGAAAAGAGGGTTTTATAGGAAATACAAGACCTATAATGAGGAACTTGTTAACATATATGAAAGTCTTACAGCATTTAAGGTAACTCTTAATTAGGTTATCTGTTCATATTTACATCGTTTTATTACAGTCATGAACACTGAAGCTTCTTCAAAAGCATGCTAGCAGCAGGGCTGTGGGTATACTGCAATTCTGAAGCAATAAAAAAATAATAGATAGTCCTCGACCTACGACATTTGAGCCCAAAATGTATGTTGCTAAGTGAAACATTTGTTAAGTGAGTTTTGCCCTATTTTACAACTTTTCTTGCCACTTTTAAGTCAATCATTGTAGTTGTTAAGTTATTATCACAATTGTTAAGTGACTCTGGCTTCCCCATTGGCTTTGCTCGTCAGGAGGTTCCAAAAGGGGACCACATGACACAGCAACCATATAATTATGAACCAGCTGCTAAGCATCTGAATTTTGATCACGGGTCCATGGGGATGCTGCAACAGTCTTAAGTCACTTTTTTCAGTGCCATTGTAACTTTGAACTGTTACTAAATGTACTGTTGTAAGTCCAGGGCTACCTGTAGTTGTAAGTTGATTCATATCTACTTCCTGAGAATTAGTGTATTCATTCATGTGCTTGTATGAGTGGATGCTTATATCTAAAGAATACAAAATTTCTATTTGCAAGGGTAACAAGAACAGTTGTCACAATGTCCACTGCAATCCTAGATGTCAGAATCATAACCAAATTACTAATAATATTAAGTAATTGGAGCAAGATTATCAGCACCCTTGCCTCTGTAACAGAATCTTACATGATAGAGAATACTTAGATTATTAAAATAGATCACATAACTTCTCTTGGTAAATAGGTATCGGGTTGCAAAGGATCACAAAGTCATGGCTACAGTGATGATACTTAAGAATACTTTTTAAACATCTGCAATCCCGCAGAACTATAATTTATGGTACATTCAGTGCTGCATTTGACTACTGATAATAACACTTACTGACTGAACAAACACCATTCAAACTACATACAGTATGACATTTTTAATGACATCACTGGGCTGATATTCACTGTCTGTTAGAAAGCATACGTGAAGCCCTGTTCTAATATGGATAATCAGTTCCCTGAAGAGGTAGGTTGAAGCAGATGTTTCAATCAATGAGATGACTATCAAGTGTAATTTGCAGGGGCCCTGCCTATAGGGGGAAAAAAACCACATACACTATTGATGCTACCACTGACTGCAATCTCCTCTGTGCATCATGAACTTCATGCTTCAAACAAGATGTATGCAGAATTCAGTAAAAATAATGAGTAAGTACAAGACAAAAAACCACTGCCAAATACTCTGGCCTCTATCTATCCATGGTCAGGCAGATAGTGTAAAGAACATGCAACATCAACATTATTCCTTCTAGAAGTTGTAAAAAAAATCATATAAAGAGCAGGGTACACAATACTCTGGAAATTTA
This sequence comes from Thamnophis elegans, assembly GCF_009769535.1. Lineage (NCBI taxonomy): Eukaryota > Metazoa > Chordata > Lepidosauria > Squamata > Natricidae > Thamnophis > Thamnophis elegans. Next base: position 57,234,309 of record NC_045542.1, read on the forward strand.
AAAAAAAATCAAGGTAAATGTTTGGAATGTTTGGAATGTTTATTATAATTTATAGGCCGCCCTTTTCCCTGAGGGGACTCAGGGCGGCTTACAAAACACGGGGAAGGGGGTACAAAGACAAAAAACATAAGACAATACATAATATTAAAAATAGAGCACAACATTCATTCATCATTCGGGAGGGGACGAACTAAGATTTTTTATCCCCAGGCCTGACGGGATAGCCAGATCTTAAGGGCCGTGCGGAAGGCCTGGGCGGTGGTGAGGGTGCGGATCTCCACGGGGAGATTGTTCCATAGCGTCGGAGCTGCAACTGAGAAGGCTCTCCTCCGCGTAGTCGCCAGTCGGCACTGACTGGCGGATGGAATTCGGAGGAGGCCTACCCTGTGCGATCTGATGGGACGCAGGGAGGTAATTGGCAGAAGGCGGTCTCTCAAATAGCCAGATCCACTACCATGGAGCGCTTTGTGAGTGGTAAGTAGGACCTTGAAGTGCACCCGGAGATCAACAGGTAGCCAGCGCAGCTCACGGAGGATCGGTGTTATGTGGGCGAACCGTGGTGCGCCCACGATCACTCGCGCGGCCGCATTCTGGACTAGCTGAAGTCGCCGGATGCTCTTCAAGGGCAGCCCCATGTAGAGCACGTTGCAGTATTCTAGCCTGGAGATCACAAGGGCTCGAGTGACTGTTGTGAGAGCCTCCCGGTTCAGGTAGGGCCGCAACTGGCGCATCAGGCGAACCTGAGCAAATGCCCCCCTGGTCACAGCTGACAAATGATGGTCAAAACTCAGCTGTGTAAAGGTCATGTTTACATTATTTGATGTCACTATTCATGTAATCATCATAAGGGAAACAATGAACATGAATTATTTAAAAATCCTATAACTTTTCAGAAAGCACATAGCTTCTTAGCTCAGGTTTGCCAGAAATCACCTGGATGATGCAGCAAGATACTGGAACAATTTTCCACGAACAGATGAAATGACAGAAATTTTTGCCAATAATGAGAAAATTTTGGAGAAAATGAAACACTATATTCCAACATAAAATTTTATCCTAACTATAAAGCACAGCAGAAATACTCTGTTTAGGGCTGTTAGGGGAACCAATTGGGTTTAGGGGGCGTGTCATTTAATCGGGTGAAAATTAATTTTTGCAATTTTTTTCAGGGTTCTAAAAATATGTGTTTTTACATCAAGAATTCAAATCTCCTGTTATTTTTACAATTGCACAATGTTTAGTTGGTATTTGATCATATACCCCACAAATACTGATAACTTTATCCTCTCAAAATTACACCTTGTGTTACAAAAATTAAAGTTTTTTTCTGCATGAATCTTATCTAGCTAAGCAAAAAATAATCCATGCTATTATAAACTAACATCAGAAAGCAATTATCTGAATTACAAAAATAGTGAGTTTCATCAAGTCTTGATTTGATTTATTCTTTGACATCAGGTGCCGATTTGCTTCTGGTCCTCACGTTTCTCATGTGCATATACATTGCTTGCTGCCTCTGTGACCTGTTTCACACAACTCTCTATTGATTGGGCATGACAGGGCTACTGTGGTACTTGCATTGGTTTGTCAATGAACTTCTTTATTTCTGCTGTAATCAGTTTGCACATCAAAGGTGGCTCATATACACCTTCACACCAGTAAATCAGTTCCAGCAGAGTCAATGCTCTGCTGCTGATTAAATGCGTTTTTCTTGCACGTACAGAAAAATCTCCCAGCGTGTCATTGTCTGCACCACGTCAATGATCTTTTGCACACCAGCTCTCCTCTCTTGAATGTCATCTGAACACAAAAGTGCTTGGATTATCATTTCACTGAAAGCATACCAGGCTGAGTGCTGAATGGTTGGCAAAACAGCATCTACCACAGCCTTCTTTTGCAGTCTGACTTGCTGCAGATGGAATAACACGTGATGCGGGCCTTCAACCCAGGAATGTTTTACTTTGATGTTGAACCAGCAAGAGTAGTACAACACCAACAACTACTATCATTCTTACGTTTTGGAGAGTTTTGCCTTTAAAGCCATGCTTTGAAACCCATATTCAACAAAGCCTATTTGCAGTTGTCAACCAGAGTGAACAGCTTATGGGGCCAATTTCCAGAAGAGCTAGATCTATGAGAGGTTGTCCTGTCCTTATTGACTTTGCGATCCTATATCCATGTGCTTGATCAGTAGAGAGATCCTTTACAACACTGTCGTTCAGTGAAATGATAGGCTCACCAATTAAAATTCTGGTGAAGGATCAATGTCAAGTTCTGTTGCAATGTCTAGCATGTTGCCAATTTTACCTGCCCATTTGTTATTAGGCAAGGTCTTTCCATCCAATTTTGCCATTAAGTGTTATAGGGTAATTCATCCGTGTGCAGTGCATATACCAACCAGATCAACTTCCAGTCAATCATGACCTCCACCCAGTGCACCATCTTCAAGGCCAATATTAACATTTGTAGAATCTCCTCCAGTGGTCCTTAAGCTTTTGTCGCCTTTCTTCTTCATGAAATACACCATATTATCTGCAATCACTTGAGCAGGTTTTCCTGTTTTTGAACGTTTCTCTGGAGTGAAATGATAAAGATATCTTCCACCCAGCTCACTGCACAGAATGATATTCTTCTTTGGTTGCACTGGGGAATTGCTGACCTGAATTGTTTGCTTTCAGCATACATTTAGTTGCATCTATACGGCCGTCAAAGAAGATGCATTCTATTTTGCCCTTCTGACAGAGCTCATCAAATTCTTGATCTAGGAACTTCATATTTTTCCCCCGGGTTCTTTTTACTTTATTGTGGTCAACTACAAGTCTCTTGTCTTCTTCGGTGATCAAGCCAGAATCTATGAAGGCGGCTGTGGTAATGGCATCATGACACATAGACCAATACTGTATCATGCTCTGCATAGTGACATTTGTTATTTCTAATCTGTTGTGCTCTGTCTTTTCTTTTGAAGTAGAGGGCATGTGTGTTTGGTCTAAGGCCTCTTCAAAACTTCGATCACCTTCCTCTTCATCTTCATCATCAGTCGCATGTCCTTCATTTTCATCATAAGAGATACTTACTTCATTTGTCAATACCGAAATGTCTGGAATTCTTCTCTGCTTATATTTAGCAAGATTTTGTCCCTCATCATCTTGCCGTGACCCGACAAAAGGGCGAACGACAAAACTGCACCCAACTAAACCGCATCGTTGACGTCATCAACGCGGCAACAACAGCCAGCGCGGAGAAAGAAGGGCGCTTTAATTAGCACGTCGAAAGAAAGCCGATTTAACTTAAGGTAAGGGTTAGCTTTAGGGTTAGCTTTAGGGTTAGGTTAAGGGTTAGGGTTAGGGTTAGGTTAAGGGTTAGGTTTAGGGTTAGGTTAAGGTTTAGGTTTAGGATTAGGTTTAGGTTTAGGGTTAGGTTTAGGATTAGGGGTTAAGTTTAGGTTTAGGGTTTACAGCATGCTTCTGTCTCCGCGCTGTTGTCGCCCTGTTGATGACATCAGCGACGCGGTTTAGTCGGGCGCGGTTTTGTCGTTCGCTCTTTTGTCGGTGAACCCATCTTGCTGCTTTTGCCTTTTGCCTAGTCATTTCTGCCTGGCATATTTGGTGAGATTCAAAAGAACCAATCTTGTCTCCCTAACCTTTAATGAAAGTTCCTTCAATGGTATCTTCGTCTCCTTAAGGCAGGTACAGTTATTGTGAACTTTTTTGCAGCCAGCAGGGCAGCCCAATTAGACACACAGAACAATTTGACACTTGTAGTTGAGGATGTCAAACAGTTAGATTTAGATTTATTTTATTTGTATGCCGCCCTTCTCCAGGAGGGAACAACTCAAAGGGGGGAAAAGGGGAACATAGAACACAATACAAGTAGTTAAAATAGCCAAGAGTCACACTACCACACAGGTTGAGAGGGGAGGGGAACTCATCAACCCCAGGCCTGCCGGCAAAGCCAGGTTTTGACGGCTTTTCGGAAGGCCTGGAGAGAGGTGAGGGTCCGAATCTCTGCGGGGAATTCGTTCCAGAGGGCCGGAGCTGCCACAGAGAAGGCTCTCCCCCGGGTAGTAGCCAGGTGGCATTGGCTGGTAGACGGAACCCGGAGGAGGCCGACCCTGTGTGATCTAATGGGTCTTTGGGAGGTAATTGGCAGCAGGCGGTCTCTCAAGTACCCAGGTCCAATACCATGAAGGGCTTTATAAGTTACGACTAGCACTTTGAAGCGTATCCGGAGACTGATCGGTAGCCAGTGCAGCTCGCGGAGGATAGGTGTAACGTGGGTGTACCGAGGTGCACCCACAATCGCTCGCGTGGCTGCGTTCTGGACGAGTTGAAGTCTCCGAATACTCTTCAAGGGCTGCCCCATTAGAGCACATTGCAGTAGTCCAGTCCAGTTTGTCAAGTTTCACAGTGAAAGTATCTTTGATATCTAGCTTTCCTCTACCATAGAGATATGTTTTTGACTTGACTCAGCTCTCGTGGAACTTGTTCAAGATTGTTATTTGTGAATTTACAACAGGAATCATAAAAGAACTGTTCGCTCACTCCCACCTTTAAGCACTTTTGGATATATGTCCCCTAAGACTGGCTGCTGAGTAGTTTCTAGCATCATCACTACTTTGTTCTCTTAACAGTAGGCCATATCTGAGAATGTCTTGCAATGTTGGTAGTTCAGAGGCAACAAGTCTCTGCCAGTCCCAATTAGGCTGTGCGTATGAGTGAATGTTTCCAGTCTTGATCTTTTTTTATAAACTATTACATATCAGTTATTACACTCACAGGCAATGAGGCCAGCAATATTAACACTCTCAGACAAAATAATGTTTAACAAAAAGAGAAAGACAGCTGAGCCTGGGAAATGAAACAAACAAAATGTTAAAAAGTTATGATATTTATGTTGTTATCCTATTTTCCCCAAAATAAGATCTCCCCAGATAATAAGCCCAATCGGGCTTTTGAGTGCATGCACTAAAATAAGCCCTCCTCCAAAAATAAGCCCTCCCCGAAAATATTTAAATGCATGCGAAGCTGGTCCCCGCCATTTCCTCTGCCGTGCAAACAACATGAGATGAAGAGACAAGGCCAGAGGGGGGAAAGGGAGGGGGGATATGCCCCATGCGCCCCACACATGCTTACCTAATGGCTGCTCCCGCAACTCTAGCCACAGCACTCCTTCTGCTATACTAATGGCTGCCGCAAAAAGAGCGGCAGAGATGCACAACACAGCAGCAGCAAAAAAAAACTGTGTGATTTGGAGGATCACATGCCCAAAAGAAGCAACAATGTGATACAGTTGTATAAAAAAGCAAAACAATCACTGGCTCCATCAACAGAAGTGTAAGGTCGAGAATAAGAGAAGCCTGTACACTTCTCTCCAATATTCTCCACTATTTAGACTTTACCTAGAATATTACATTGAGTTCTGGGAATCAGATTTTAGGAAGGAGCTAAACTGAAGTGTATCCAGAAAGGAATATCGAAGATGATAAGGAATCTGGAGGGAAATACTTATAAAGATTTCGAGGTATTGTGTTTGCTTAGTCTTTTAGAAGAGAAATCTGGAGGGAAACATGACAGCTGTTTTTAACTATCAGAATCCCTATCATGTAGAAGATGGGATAGAATTGTTCAGAATTGTTCTGAAAGAAGGGCAAAGATGCAATAGATTCAAATTATAACAAACTACCACTACAAGTAGTACTTGACTTACAACCACAATTGGAATCAGGATTGCCATCATAAATCAGGTCATTCGTAAAGTGAGACATCACATGAGTCCACCACCTATGATGGCAATCCCAGCAATTACCATTGCAATAGTTCATTAAGACTTTACATGTGACTTCCATCATTTACAAAAACAGTGCAGCTTTACAAAGACTTAAAGAGCCAAATATATTGTAAGAAATGTTCACTGAAGAAGCTGGGTCTGAAAAGGACACAGTAAAAAGTGAAAGATTGGTACAGAGAACTATGAGGGACAAATGAATGAGCTGGCTTGTTGGTGCATACTGAGTGGGCTGGGGAGTGAACGAATACTTGATGGGCCAGGGAACTGCATGGAACTGGGGAGAGAAGGCATCTGGGAAAATGAATGTTCCCTGGTGTTGGCTGGGGGGAAGGGGGCTGAAGTTTCCCAGGGTATGATAGGCAACCCCAGAGGCACACTTGCCGCCCCACAAGATAGGGCAGCAGGGGGTCAAAGAGACATAAATGAGAGAAGATAGAGGGGGTAGAGATAGTTGAAACATCCCTCTAGTCAGAGGTGGGATTGAAATTTTTTAGCAACCAGTTCTCTGCCCAGTTGTTGGGTGGGCGTGGCCATGGGGCATATGGCTGCTCAGCCTCCTACAACACGGTGAGGTGGTGGTGTGGTGTCTTAGCCTCCCAGACTCCGGAGGCTTTCCTTGAGCCTCCAGGAGGGTGAAAACGGCTTCTCCGAAGCTCCAGAGAATCTATGGAGGCCAGAAACAAGTTTGTTTCTGGACTTCTGGAAGTTCCAGGAGACCCGTTTTTCACCCTCCCAGAGCTTCCGTGCGGCCCCTGCACTTACCTGGCCTGACGAACGGGCCACGTGGCGATTCCTGGGAAGAGTGGGGCAGGGTGGGCAGGGCCAACCAGTCTTTCCAACTACTGGTTCGGTGAACCAATGAAAAATTAGCATCCGATTCACCCGAACCAGTCCGAACTGGCTAGTCCAGTCCCACCCCTGCCTCCAGTCATAAGTGTATGTGGCCTGCCAAGCACCTAGAATTTGATGTGACCACAGGGGTGCTACAAAAGCCATAATTTCAGTCACATCGTAAGCTCATTTTTTTTCAGCCTCACTGTAACTTTGAATAATTGCTGAACAAATGTTCACAAGGAAGCATTATGTAGGACTACCTGCAGATTAGATATTGAATTGAATTGAATTGGTTTATTTATAGGCCGCCCTTTTCCCTGAGGGGACTCAGGGCGGCTAACAACTCATAGGAAGGGGGATACAAACAATAACATATAACATTACATATAATTAAAAAATAAACAACATTCATCCAACATTCGGGTGGGGGCAGATCAATCTCTACCCCCAGGCCTGGCAGGATAGCCAGTTCTTGAGGGCTGCGCGGAAGGTCTGAAGGGTGGTGAGGGTACGGATCCCCACGGGGAGCTCGTTCCAGAGGGTCAGAGCTACCACTGAAAAGGCTCTCCTCCGCGTAGTGGCCAGCCGGCACTGGCTGGCAGATGGCACTCGGAGGAGACCTAATCTATGAGATCTAATCGGTCTCGAGGAGGTAATCGGCAGGAGGCGGTCTCCCAAGTACCCAGATCCACTACCATGGAGGGCTTTATAGGTGGTAAGAAGCACCTTGAAGCGCACACGGAGATCAACAGGTAGCCAGTGCAGCTCGCGGAGGATAGGTGTTATGTGGGTGAACCGAGGTGCACCCACAATCACTCGCGTGGCCGCATTCTGGACTAGCTGAAGTCGCCGGATGCTCTTCAAGGGCAGCCCCATGTAGAGCACGTTGCAGTATTCCAGCCTAGAGGTCACGAGGGCGCGAGTGACTGTTGTGAGTGCCTCCCGATTCAGGTAGGGTCGCAACTGGCGCACCAGGCGAACCTGGGCGAATGCCCCCCTGGTCACAGCCGACAGGTGGTGATCAAAGGTCAGCTGTGGATCCAGGAGGACTCCCAAGTTGCGAACCCTGTCTGAGGGGTGTAAAATTTGGCCCCCCAGCCTGAGTGATGGAATGCTAGCCAAATTGTTGGGAGGGAAACACAACAGCCACTCGGTCTTTTCTGGGTTGAGTACAAGCTTGTTAGCCCGCATTCAGTCTCTAACGGCCTCAAGACCCTGGTTCATCACGTCCACCGCTTCATTGAGTTGGCATGGGGCGGTATTGATGGTATCTTATCCCGTGCCTCCGAATGATCTCGCCCAGCGGTTTCATGTAGATGTTAAATAGTACGGGGGACAGGACCGACCCCTGCGGCACCCCATATGTTAGGGGCCTCATGGTCGATCTCTGTCCCCCGACCAACACCGACTGCGACCTGTCCGAGAGGTAGGAGGAGAACCACTGCAGAACAGTGCCTCCCACCCCCACCTCCCGCAGTCGTCGCAGAAGGATACCATGGTCGATGGTATCGAAAGCCGCTGAGAGGTCAAGAAGAACCAAGATGGAGGAATGACCTCCATCCCTGGCTCTCCAGAGATCATTGGTCAATGCGACCAAAGCGGTTTCTGTGCTGTAACCAGGTCTGAAGCCGGACTGGAAGGGGTCCAGGTAATCGGCTTCCTCCAAGGACCGCTGAAGCTGGTAGGCCACCACCTTCTCAACAACCTTCCCAATAAAGGGGAGGTTGGAGACTGGACGATAGTTGTTAAGTACAGCTGGATCCAGAGATGGTTTCTTCAGGAGGGGTCTCACCACCACCGTTTTAAGTGCGGCGGGGAAGTGCCCCTCCCGAAGCGAGGCGGTAATAACCGCTTGGATCCAGCTCCGTGTCACCTCCCTGCTGTTAGCTACCAGCCAGGAGGGACACGGGTCCAGTACACAGGTGGAGGCACTCACAGCCCTCATGGCCTTGTCCACGTCCCCGGGGGTAACGTCCTGAAACTCAACCCAGCGCTGGTCTACCAAGTCGTCCACTCGTGCCTCGGCTGGGTCTGCAAGAGTGGAGTCCAGATCCGACCGAAACCAAGCAACTTTGTCCGCCAAGAACTGGGCATAGTCTTCAGCCCTACCCTGCAAGGGGTCCCCCGTATCCCTCTTATTTAAGAGGGAACGGGTTATCCTAAACAGGGCGGCTGGATAGTAGGTACATTTTTTAACACAGCTGGTTAAAAATGGAAGGGCTGCCTTGAAAGATGGTAAATTCTGTCAGGGGCCTAAATTTCCAATAGATTTGGAAATGAATGTATTTGGTGTTAAATGTTAACAAACTATTAAAACTTTTATGTACAAGATATTGCAGTAAGTTAAGTAAAAACCAAGATAAAACGCTTTATCAATTTACCAAACTTTTAAATTTAAGTGATACTGTAGATGAATAACTTCTGAAAAACAAGAAATAGTTCAGTTATGCTTGCTATGTTTGAAAGAATGGGGAAGAGAAACTAGTGAAAAGAATATCTAAGCAGCATTGTAATAAGATATTTGATGTTTAAAAGTAAGGAATAATAAAATATAAATTTAATATGTAAAAGCCAAATTTGAATAGTGTCTCACTATACATTCCAATATTTTACAAAATATTTTCTTAATAAAACAATCCACACTTTCTATCAGAAGTTTCCAAGTTTGGTACTCTTGATAGTCTTATTGTCTTAAGTAATTCTTTTCATGGCAAGCATAGCGGTTCCCAAAGTATGTGTCGACAATGACATTTATTAAATAGTAAAATATCCTGTGGCACCCTGTGTGTATGCTAAGGTGCTCTGGGGCATAGCAGCAGAGTTTGGGAAACATGGCACTATATTGAAAGGCAAACATATAAACAGAAATGTTTTCAATAACTATCTTACTACCTAAAATTAATGGAAACCTGCCTGGTAGCATCATTTAAGGGGAAATATGTCTATCTTTAAGATCTGTCTGCTGATTTTAGCATTTTCTAAACATTTAATTTTCCTGTTACAACTTTTAAAGTACAGAAAATTTGGTGGATACTCTTTAGGATAGAAAGAGGTACGTGAAAAAAATAATTTGGCTTGCAAAACTTGCTTCTTGGATTGCCCTTCTTTAAATTTGCATTTTATGTACCTCATGAATATATTTCTCCATAGCTTACTATATTTATTCAATTTACTTAGCTCACCCAATATCATGGGCCACAATTTATCTAATTACTGTATATACTCGAGTATAAGCCTAGTTTTTCAGCCCACTTTTTGGGCTGAAAAAAGCCGCCTCGGCTTATACTCGAGTCAGTGAAAAAATTTGCCCGAAATGGAGGAGAAAAAGGGGCGGGGCCATGCCGCTGGGTGACACTCGTGAATGGCCCAGTGCCCCTGTGAGTTTCCCCTCCCTCTGTGTCAGTTTGCCACGCAGCGCGGACCGCACCATCCCCCCTCCTCACGTTCTAATGTAATGCAGGGCTGTCTTACGATTCCCCTTCCTCCCCCTCCTGCTGCTCTGCAACGATGTCCCACCTCCTCCTTGTTATGGCAAGCAGCCACATAGCGATGTCCCACCTCCTCTGGTACAGTGATCCAATGACAGGAATCACTGTGCCGTGTGTCATAGGAGGCGGGACATCGCTCCCGCGGCTGCACGGGACATCATCATCACAGCGGGACATCAGCATCATGAGGTGAGTGAAGTATTTCATTGAATACACCGCTAGTTTACTGTTTTTCTTTGAAATAAATATTCAAAAACATTATTGGTATCTATTTTTATTTTTGAAATTTACTGGTAGCTGCTGCATTTCCCACCCTAGGCTTATACTCGAGTCAATAACTTTTCCAGGTTTTTTGTGGTAAAATTAGGTGCCTCGGCTTATATTCGGGTCGGCCTATACTCGAGTATATACGGTATGCTTCAACCTGTACTATTTTATTAATAGCTTAGCATGTTTTGTGACACCAACCAATTGTGATTGATACAATAAATCATGATTAACCAAAAACATGGCTAAAGTAATGTACAAATCCAATCAATAGATTGATGGAACTCAGAAATTGAAATTTATTTTATTTTAGAAAAGATACAAACCAGAACAAGAGCTGTGGTGGTACAGTGATTAAAATACAGTATTGTAGGCTAAATCTGGTGACTGCCGACTGCCAGCAGTTCCAGTCTCATCTGCTCAAGGTTGACTCAGCCTTCCATCCTTCTAAGGTCGTTAAAATGAGGACCCAAATTGCTGACTCTGTAGAAAAGGCTTTACAGCATAGAGAGGGCTGTAAAGCACTGTGAAGCAGTATATAAGTCTAAGCGCTATTGATATTGGTTAGTAAAATGTCTGCTAATAAGCCAGCTTCTTAAATGTTTGGTCCATAACATAGTCTTTTTTTATTAGTAGCAAATAAGTGTGATGCAAATGTACCAAGCAAAAACCATTTCCAAAAATAAAATAAAAATCAAATAAAACAGTAGTTTTTTCTTCAATAAATGACTTGGTTTATTCAAATTAGTTACCATCACTTTCTATCCCTTGAGTGATATTTTTTATCTGAGTCACCAAAAGTTTTTTTTTTAAAAAAATATGAAACATTGAAACAAAGCAATTAATAATGTGGCAGTTGCTCTGAAATCATGTTCTTTAATATTTGTTTGCATCTGCATCTGCAGTATATTCAAAAACAAAAGATGTTGTCAGTTTTTAGAATAATATTTTGGAAGAATAATTATTTAAAAACACACTGGTATAATTTATAAATTGGTATCATCAATTTATCAGGAAATATTTCCTTTGGGGACATGTTTCTCACAAATATATTTCATTATAAAGTATATATAATCAGAATGGTGGATTACTCTATCAAGTTCTATGCACTTATACTAATGAGCTGGCTAAGAATTCTGAAAATTGTCAACTCATCATAACTGCATGGGATCGGGTTTGAAAGGGTTACAAGCAAAATAGGTTGATGTGATACTGATGTTCAGTGAAACACACTGCTTTTTTCCGAAAAGGTTCAGAAAAAATATTCAGTTCAAATTGCTAGAAGGGTATTCAATTTCATGAAGCAGTTCTACCTATCAAGCCCCAAAAGCTCTGATCAAGTACAAGTGCCTTTTGGAGACAGTAAGGAATCATTTTCACGTGGCCTATTTCCAGTTAGCATGAGCTCCATATATGCATTTGGAAAAGGACGACCTTTATGTAGCAGGCAGTTGCAGACATTAAATGGAGAATGTAATACAAGAAATGTACAAGAAAAGTAAAATAATATACTTCCCAAATGTACAAAAAAAATAAAAGAATGAAATATTTTACTTTTTAAAAGAGATAATGGAAAAAGTACAAAATCTGTAAAAAAAACTGTAAGAAAAATATTCAAAGTATTCTATATACACATAAATGTATACGTAGACATTACTTTCTAGTTATATTTAAATATTAATTCCAAAGAAGCACTATTTTGGAAGCATGTTAACACCAACTATAGCAATAACAGTTCGACTTATATACTACTCCATAGTGCTTTATAGCACTCCCTGGGGTGTTTACAAATGTCAGCATATTGCCTCCAACAATCTGGGTCTTCGTTTTACCAAGCTCGAAAGGATAGAAGGTTGAGTCTATCAGGATCAAACTGCTGGCTATGGGCAGAGTTGGCCTGCAACACTGCATTACAACCACAGCGCCACCATGGTTCCTAACTATAGACATTCATGTCTTACAAGCATAAATATTACTCAATGACATTTTATATAATTTTTCATTCAACACTACTACCTTTAAAACTGTAATATGAATACAGAAATGCTTGTGCATCAATATTTTTTCCAATGCATAAACTAAACCCTTTAAGATAGTAAAAGAAAGCTATAATTTTGCCAGTTGAAAATCTATTTCTGAACAGCTATGAACTAATCCTGACTTCTTATGAAATATTATCATTTAAAATATTTCAAACAATGCTGTTACAGTAATATTTTATAGCAGGAGAAATAAATATCTATTATTGCTTATTTTGCTCAAATCAGTCAATTAACAAGATACAATATAAACAGACTAACTAAACTGAAATAAAACTGAGTTAGTTAAGTTGTTTTCACATTTCATACTATCCTTATAGATTTAATAGAGAAACTGCGCTTTGAGTAGTTATTTTAAATTCATTTTCTACCTCTAAAAATCAGGTGGGAGAGACAGTTTGGTGCAGTGGTTTAGGCACAAGGCTACATAGTGGGAGCCTGAGTTCTACTCCTAAGGTACAAGGTCAGCTAGGTGATCTTGGGCCAGTCATACCTCCCTTCAGCCCTAGGAAGGAAGTGATAGTAAACTTATTCTGAAATCTTGCCAAGAAAAGCAGGTACTAGTACAAACAGTTGGCAGGAGTTAAGACTGACTTGAAAGGATGGAAAAATAATAATAATTAGACACTGGAAACTGGTAACAATAGTGGATGTCAACTACATGGGACAGCCAAAATACAGTAATGGATAATACTTTTTATACTTCTGTAACTGTATTCTTGAAGATGAACTAACAGCAATTTATATTATCTGCAACTTTCAAAGTAAGCAGATATTTTTTAACAAGGTGAAAAAGCTTATTAGTTCTTTCAGCTCTTCCTCAAGTGTACAACAACAGACTATTTGTTCCTTCAACTTCACTGGTGGCAGATATTATTTCCATATGATTGACAACTAGGTGACACTGCGAGGAGCAGTAAAGCAAATCTGCTATTGGGCTGAATCTTTCATTTGCCTACAATCCCTCATACAGTATATTCATAGAACAAATCTCTAGTTACTTTGCCTAGAGTTTCAAAACAAAAGTGTCAGATATATAAAGAAATTGAATGAAAGATTAAATATTAAATATCTGTCTTTGCTATTAATTACAAACAGGTTTAACTTTTTAACTCAAAATTCCTGGAGATTCTTTCAAAGGGTAAACAAAATAAAAACTGAATTAAAAAAGCACCCTAACAAGATAAAAGACCAAGGTCAAGCAAACAAAAAAAAAGAATTAATAAGCTTTTAATAACAAAATATTACCAATGCTGCTATAGAAAAGCATGTAAATGATTCTTCTTGTCTATAATATACCACAGTAGTGAGAGAATTTGAGAAGGGCTTTACAATACAGTGTGTTTAATTACCTTTTTATGTCAAGTACTAATAATAGCTTTATATTTATGGCTACTCCAAGGAAATCCATTTATTTTGAAAAAAAAGCTAAAATTACTTTTAGGCTCATTCTTGAAAAATGTTTTCAACTTGAATAATAAGCAGAAGCAATCTAGATATGTAAAAAAAAACTAGAATTTGCTAGTTGTGTTTTATGATTATGTACTTTATTTAAAAATTAAATGCCAAAACAATATTTTAAAAAGAAAAAAATCTGCAGAGATAAAATTGTTTATTAAGAATACATTTCACCTTTCTAGACCTCCAAAGGCAAACTACAGAGCTGTGTACAACGCTAGACAATCTGGGCAGCCAGCCATAAAACATTACTTCTATAGCAGATTTTGCTTTCACTCCTAAGCTCTTCACAGCTGTAAAATATAACAAGAGAAGTTCTGGTAACCGGCCTATGTGCCACAGACTATTTATGATTCAAAGGCTAAAGTTTATTTGCTTTACTTTGAATCCTTTTTTAGATACAAAGCCACACCCAACTGGGTATTCAAAGTTAATCTTCTAGATTGCAGAGAAAATAAAAACACATAAATGACTTGTTACATAGTAACATCTGATGACTTTCCCAATAGCTTTTACTGAGAAGATGCAAATAGATAACTCATGTAAATAATACTGATTACAGTATGACTACAAACCGGAAACTTTCTTAAATACCTTTGTATTTGGAAGTTCACAGTTGGAAATATTGTTATAATTCAAAATGTTGACCAAAGTTCAAAGAACTATACAACATGCCAAATTCCCAAGAATTGGGAAACAAACAAAATTGAAGCACTCCTCCAAATAGACACAACTAGAGGAATAAAGAAATATAAAAATCTGCTATCTCTTTGTATGTCAGCAATAGTATTTTGTGGCTCTCTAAATCCCAACTCTTAGTACATAGTTTAAAGCAGGTTCCACTGAAATCAATGAACAGTCTAATTTAGAATGTTTTTATATGGGGATTCATCTTTCTCTACAACTTGCTATATTTATGCACAAATGCAAAAGTTATGCATCATAGAAAATGAATTTGGTAAATCAGTTTGTTACATCCAGAGCATATTACAATTCAACAAAATATTTGAGTCTTTCAGTTCTGGCGCAGCTAAAATACCTTTATAAAGTTACTGCAAAGCTCAAGACATTATCACCAAAAGGCATCAGCTGATACTAAATTGGCTAGACTGCATCATCATCAGGCACTTAAGAGGTTTCTTATCATTCATCTATAGTATTAAAATAGAATGATCAGTTCTTTTCTATAGCTTCAAGGTGGGGGGGAGGTTTCAAGTATGACATCTTGTAATATGGATTTTAGTTTTTAACAACAATTTGATGGTGCATCACAAGGTAACATCCTGCAAAGCAAGGAATGCAAATCCTAAGCAGCAGCCAAAACAATAATTTTATAGTTCATAGTGTATTTCCAGCTTCACCAAAACATATTAGATTTAATATTTAAAATTCTTTATATGAAGTAATGGTATCAACTAGGATAGTTATAGATTTGAAAGGCAAAGAAATTAGCATTTGTTCTTTGGATGAATTGAAATGAGTAGAAACTAAGCATTAAGTCGGTAAGTGTTCTCAGAGATACTTTCTTAGCAATTCTTTCCATCTGAAATCCGCCTTTGCTGAAGGAAAAGGCTGCCCCACCCCTGACCTCCTCCTCTTCCAGCTTGTTTTGGAAAGCAGCCAGATGACAGTATTGGGAAAAGTGCATATTTATCTCAACAAGACCAGCTTCAGAGAACAACTAAATGTAATTTTAGGTATTATTCATTCTTTCTTCTCAATGGCCTTTATGTTTTTATTCCATTAAGATGCTGTTCCAAATTATATCTACATTGATGCTTTAGTAACTGTATTCCTAAAGCTTACTATCATTAAACAATCATCCTTGTAAATAAAAGTGAATTGTTCATTGATGGAAATTCATTTGCATCTTTAACTAAGGCAAGGAAAAATATTTATATGCACTTTGCTACAGTGAGTATTCCTTTTTGCACTTTTTTCACACCTGACTAAAATATTGAATCTCTGAAACACATCCAAAGACACCACACCCAAAAAACCTGTTGTTAGACATATGATACTCCAATGCTTACCATGTGATCCTCCAGTTTATGATACACTGAATACTGACGTAAGATTTAAATCAGCAAAAATAGCTGAAAAGTTTAATTAATACCTTAATATTTGTCTGCCCAGCAATATTAATCATTGTTGCAAAATGGTACATTAGCTACAATTGCAGATTAAAGATTAAGAGTTCCTGTTTTCAATGGGAAAAATAGTGATTATTATGTGAAAGGATCTCTTTCACTCAATAAAAATCTGTTACAAGGACAGAATTTCAAAATATAGAATATTTATCTTATTAGTACACATTTTAAAAAGTGTGAGGTTCAAAGCAGAATTTCTCACCAAAAGGTAAGTGCATTATTCGCTTTTATCAGCTTATCTATTTAAGAACTGTGATGAATTTCACAAAGGCATGACTACTGAATCACAAGAGATATAGTATATACCGCTTTAGAGCTTATGATTTAAGAGTACAAATACCCTTCATGAGACTGTGCCTGCTTAACTGACAAAGAGACTAGCATTGACATAGTATTTTTTGTCAACATCATACCTCTAACATTCGTATTGTGAGGAAGAACAAACTTACATTTGGGATATTTTAATTAATCATTTTAAAGTGTTTTGTAGGCTGCTTGTTGACACCAGAACCAAAGTGAATCAAACCATCGGCCTACTTAGTCCAATATTTATTTCTATAATGGCCAACCAAATGCCTATGGAAATACCAAAGAAAGGAATAACAGCTTCCTCTGCTGCTGTTTCTCAGTAACTGATAGTCTAAGCATGCTCTCTCTGATCCTGAAGGTAGCATATTTATTAGCAATTTTCTTCTTCAGGAATATATATAATCGCTTTTAATATTATCTAAGTTGCTGGCTATAGCTGTATGTTGTGATACCACATTTCAGAATCTATATGATGTGCCAAAAGCATTTTCAACACTCAGCATCATTTGACAACCTTTGATTCTTGTATTTTGAAAAAGAAAAACTTTAATAATTTATTTGTCCCATGTACAGTATATATACCACTATTTTGCCCAGTTACTTTGCTTTGTTTTCTCAATTTAAAAGCACTAAATGAACATTTACATATGAAAATGATGGAATTGTTTAATAATTATGGTTACCATTTTCTGCACCCTTTTTATCTTGATAATATGCTTTTTAGTATGCAGTTGTTGGCTACATATATAGCATTTCATATGGTCACATTATGTATTTGCATTGGAACACTACAGAATAGTATTATTTGTGGCTCCTTTGTAATGATCTCCAGCATGGAATTCACTTTTTTTTTCACAGTTGCTGCGCACTGCAATGACATGTTCATTGAGTTATATCTATTATAAGCCCACTATTCCTTTGCTGTGGTCAGTCACTCTCAGCTTGACTATTCTTTTTCAGGAAATATGAAAAATCAATATAAGGGAAAGCAGAATGCATTTCTGTCTTCTATATTGCACTAATCCTATCATTAAGTCCATTTAATTCTTGATCAGTGAAAATGTATTGGATTAAAATTAATAATACAGCAAAATTATTGCAAAACTAGAAATCTTGTATTTTGTTCAGTCTATTTAACATAGTAATTAAAAATGGAAAGCATGTAATGTTAAAAATATAAAATTAACCAAATTGAATCAATAACTATAATTACATTGGAAAGAAAGAAAATACTATTATGTATTTCATTTATTACAATAAATGCTATTGCCTTTTTTCAAAAGTTACCTATGATAAAATATTTGTTAATTGAAGGGTTACTAATATACTTGTGTAGAAAATTTAAATCTAAAATTTAAAAGGTAATACAAATAGCAATAAAACATGTTTGTATCTATGAATGAAATTTAAATATTTTTGTGTCATTTTAGAACAAAGTTGAGAATATATAGTTGAAACTGAACCTAGAGACCCTCAACTCTGATGATAATCAGAAATTCCTGTAACAAGTCATATTAAATCTTGAGTTTTTCCTGTGTAAAACTGTTTATTTTTCTAAATTCTGATGGAAATAATTAGGCTATATGGACAAAACTAACAGCAAAAATTCAAATATGCAAAAATAATAAAACACATTGTCAGCTTTTAAAAACATTTCAATAATTATAGTTTTATTTCATATGTAGGTATTTCTCACAATCTAGGTTTCTATGTTATGAATCTACTGATATAAAAACATTTGTCTAAAGTATTACTAGACAGGTTATTTTATGCTGTTCCACATGCAGACGTTTAAGTAATCAAACTATCCTTTAACATTCTGTTTATAGACTGACAAAAACATTAAGGAATTTTAAATCAGGCTTAGTCACCTTTGTAATATTAAAAGTATCAGAATAATCTTCTATACATGAACTATGTTTCTAGAGAGCCTAGCTTTTGATTAAAATAACCCAAAGATTTTGGGTACAGTTTCAGCAACGTTCCATAGTAAAATTACATGCAAATTGTCATTTTATCTGTGTTTATTTTTAATCATTGCTTGTTCCATTTAATCAAAAGTCCTACGAAAAGGGGGAAAATCTAGCCTTCTTAACAAAACTCCAGCAAAGAAATAGAGACATCAGAAAAACTACTTTGGGGGGGGGGGGGGGAGAAAGGCTGCAGTCCTTTTCGCATACCAATTGATGAGTCCTACTAAACACAATGGAATTTAATTCAAATAAGTCTATACAGAATTGCACCGCTCATTATTTAAATGCCCAACAGTAACTAATCATAGATGAAGTTCAAGTTTTGACCACTTGGTTACATTCAATCAGCTTCTCTATTCTAGCAATACTTACACTGAAATTGCCAAGATTAATTATCACTATTTTCAAAACAGCACACCACATGATAGTAAGAGTTACTTAACAACAGCATGAAAACCTTAATAATTCAAATGAAATCATTTCTCATTATTTCCATTTTCTTCCATATTTTTCTCATAAATGAGGCGTTTGGAGTTTTCAGTAGAGGTAAGGAATATGAGAAACATTGAAGTTTTTAAATTATCTGAAGCTGTCAATTGGGGATTTTTTAGCTTGTGGAATACATTAGCTTGAGGAGATTTGTTAATTTTTCATTTTAATAAATATATAACGATTACAAAACAGATTACAGTTATATTGTTCTGAATCAAGAGCTACTTCCTAAGGAACTGCAGGCACTGAACTTCATTAAGAGGTCTTTTTTATCTGCAACTTTTCTGCCTCCACATTAAGAATGTGAATGGTCCTTCTCTTACCTTGCTTCGTTTCCTTCTGGGGCTCTTTGGCAGCTTTCGACTCGGTCTCCTTGAAAAAGAACAAATGAATATTTTGTCTGGCGCCTGGGAGTTTCACTACCGTGCTCCTTTTAATGCTTTTTCTTACAAAAAATACCCGTATTTTTCACGTTGAATATGAAAAAAATCTCTCACGGCCAATAAAGTCAGTTTTTTTTAAAATATCTATGCTCGTTCCAAATTAAAACAAAAAACAAAAACCACCAAAAATATTCTGCCACAAAAGAGGAGGAAGGGGGTTGGGAAAATCAGACAAGAAACCAACAGTAGAAGAGCTGTATGCTCCAGTTTTATTTCCAGCCCAGAAGATAAGTGCAGCAGAGGCAGGTCCAATTCCAAAACAAGAATATTTTTTCTTCAATGAAGCAAACTCACAATATGAGTTCTCAGCTAAATTCTGCACAGAGAATTTTGTTTTTAAAATTAAACATAGATGATTGCAGCAAAAATATACTGTCAGGATGAGCGTGAAATCTGTATGCTTTGTAGTTGTTCAGGATACGGCTTTTAAAAAGGTGTTGGTAGATTCTCAGTTTACATGGAGGAACATCTGAATATTTTGTTTTCAAAAGTGCAAATTAAAATGGATAATATCGAACCCATTCAAAGGTTTAAAGGGGATTAGCTCAGAAAAACAAAAAAGAGCCAGAAGACTCTGAGACAGAGATCCAAGTACCCAGTAAAGTCTTTTTTTTTTTTAAGGAAAGCGAGACGTAGAACACAAGCAGTGGGAAAAAAATCTAACAGTTTCTTTCAGGAAGATCCAAGGGGGAGAAGAATCCAGGCAAGGATCCACAAATGCCAGGGAAATCCACCAGCAGTGCTTTTCATCCGTGGATCCAAGGAAGGGAGCTCCAGCAGTCTTTCTCATGTACCGGGATCCTAAAAAGGATCCAGAAAATAGGCTTCGTGGCGAGGAAGGAGCCCACCACTCTCTTTCATACGGATCCACCCAGACAAGCAAAACATAGGTGGATCCAGAGAAGAAGGCAAAATCCAGTCTCTTTCTCACAAAGACAGGATCCGCAAAACCCGGGGCGATCCCGCAGCTGAGTTTCTCACAAGGAGGTCCGTCAGTCGTTTCCTCTCCCCGCGGGATCCACCCAGTTAAAGAGCAGAATTCACAGCAGCAGCAGCCGCTCGCTCTCCGTCCCTCCCCAGCGATTGACGAGAGATTCTCTGGGGGAACCAAGGGGATTTATGGAGGCAGCAGAGCCGCAGGGACGGCTCTCCTCGGACCGAGCTTTCGCTTGTAAAGGGAAAGGGGTTGGGCCGCTGGCAGGACAAGCAACGCCGCTGGGTTCAGTGATGCCGCTGACCCGGCCCTCCACTCCTCCTTGCAGTAGTAGTAGTAGTAGCAGCAGCAGCAGCAGCAGCCGTCGCCTCCGCCGCCTGTGCCCTCCGCTTCAGGAGCAGAGCTGCTGCCACCGCAGCCATTTTGTTACTAACTGACAAGAGCCCCGCCAGGCAGCCAGCGCGAGACCACAACGGGGCGAGGGGGAGGGAGAAAAGGAGAGAAGGAGAAAGAGAGCGAGCGAGAGAGGCGAAAATCCCTCCCCTCCCTTCCCTGACCTCAAACAGGAAGTCCCGACCACCTCTCCGATCACGTGGCCAAGCCGAACGCATAAAAGAGGCTCCGTGCAAAGACAGTACAAAAGGCGAGCCAATGGGGCGGCGGGAGCGGTTAACGGGCCCCGCCTTTCTGTCAGCCTTGTCTCGTCGCGTGAGAGCGGGAGCCGATGTTTTTTTTTTTCCCCGGCTGGGCGGTGAGCGCTGCCTCGAATGGCTTTACCTGCTCCGTCCATCTTGTGTGTGTGAAGCTAAATCTCCATAGAGAGGGAGTGAGAATCGCAGGTCGTCCCCGGCCGCTTTGCGCAGGGAAAAAGCAAAGCCAAAACCCAAGGCTGGGAATGCGAGAAGGCGCAGGTTAAACTTTGCAAGGCAAAACGTGTAGCAGCCGCACCGAACCATTTGGAAAATAAATAGGTTTGATCCGCCTGTTTGTTTATGTAACTGTATCCTTGGTGGCTGTACGCTGAAGCCATTATTTTAGTAGCCTGCTTCTGTCTCGCAACACAAGCGTTCAGTGGTAGTGACTGAAAGGAGAGCCGAAATAAAAGATGCCGTTGCTATTTTATAATTCTATTCGCTTTAAAAGACAAAACAGCTTTAGCCCATTTCTTCTGAGTTTACCATAAACCGAGCAGTCGCCTGCACTGCTGTGGGAAAGATCAGGGTTATCTGGCAAAATTGATCTCCCGTTAGAGATCCCTTGTTTAGGATAATAACTTAAACCTGTTTCCCAGGATGACATACATAAGATAAGCAACACCTGTTGGTCCACTGGCTGGTTTCAGAAAGGGTGAAGTGAGCCTTGGGAATTCACCCAGCTACTGAAGCTGAAGAGGCACCAAGCTGAGGAAGTGGCTTGATGTTTGTTTAATATAGTCTCTCTAGTGAACTGGAGAGGAGGTGAAGAGAATCAATAATAGCATAATTCTCGCTTTGGTGGACCTTATTCTCAAGGGTGCACAGAATCATGGCCAAAGATTGTTAACCTTTCCAACCTGAAGGCAGTACCAAATTAAACAGAGTGCCTCCAATGTAACGCCTGCAGATGCAAAGTTTGGGGTAAAGTAATTAGATTTAATCTCTTGAATTCCATGGCTTGGCTGGCTACTGTCAGCCAAAGGTTGGTCAGGCTACTTTTCAGAGAAGAACCAGCAATATTACAGGACTAAAAAGAATAGTTTTTTTTTACAATGTTTTGTTTTCTCACCATCCAAAGTTACCCAAAAGAAGAACTCTCATGTAGAAAATAACCTTACTCTTTCTTTTATTTGGCCCACTGAAAACCATTGTAGCCGGTAAGTAGGCTTGGAAATCCTATATCTCCAAACAAACTATCTTCACTGAGTGTTCTTATAATCTCTCGTCTTCGTAGAGGTTTGTATAGCATACTAACCTCTAATGTACTTTGTGTGATTTTAGCTTAGCACAGTGTGTAAAACCAATTGCTGGGATTTGTAAATTACTTTGTAAAGGTTAACATTGTGTAAACAGGGTGACTAGACCTAGCTTTAAAAAGGTTAAAAACAAAATGTGGCTTAGTACATTGTATCCACCTAGCCATACAGAGCTAGCTTTGATATACATTTATAGATAACTGGAGGATGAATTTTGTAGATGGCAAAAGAGCCAAAGTTAGCTACAAGTATTGCATTCAGTGGTATGAACTGCAGAATAAAGGTAAAGGCTCCCCTCGCACCTATGTGCTAGTCGTTTCCGACTCTAGGGGCAGTGCTCATCTCCGTTTCAAAGCTAAAGAGCCAGCACTGTCCAAAGACGTCTCCGTGGCCATGTGGCCGGCATGACTAAATGCTGAAGGTGCATGGAACGTTGTTACCTTCCCACCAAAGGTGGTTCCTATTTTTCTACTTGCATTTTTACATGCTTTCGAACTACTAGGTTTGCAGAAGCTGGGACAAGTAAATGGGAGCTCACTCCATTACGCGGCGCTAGGGATTCGAACCACTGAACTGCCAACCTTCTGATCGACAAACTCTGCATCTTAGCCACTGAGCCACTGCGTCCCTGCAGAATAAGCATATACAAATTCACCCTGGAGTTCCCTATTTAAAGACATAACCATAAAGACTTTTTAAAGTATCCATAGATGTATCATTTTGAAATGAACTTGCAGTTTGCAACCCATTATAAAGCTGTAGGCAATCCAAAACCATGCTATTGCAACTCTTAAGAAACTTTCAGAAATCACAGAATTACATTTGATCCAATACTTGCTTGGAGCACAGGCACAAGTCAACTTTCATTAATAGTTAATATGCACCTTAGAAAGTGACAGCACCTTGCTGACCCTGGCTAAACTGAGAAACTGAACAGCTTTTACTCTGATTAATATTTGGGTAGAAGAATTACTTGGCAATTCTAAGGCTGTTGGCTGGACTGAGAAATTTTAAAGTAATTGCAATGGGAATGCAGTCATCAAGAGTCTCGGGCGCATCTTTTTCTTTTGGGTAGAAACAAAGACAGAGGTGTGTACTTTGTAATAAACTTTGGACCAACTGAAATAAACTTTGGACTAATTGAAATACATATCTTAAATTCTTTTACAAGATGACATGAGATTTTGAAAGCTCCAAACATAATAGTTGGCATGATTTTTCAACTCTTGTTTCCATACAGATAGAATATTATTGGAGTTACAACATATGCCTCATTGTGTCTTGCATGCAGGTTTGACTAAAGCAACAGTATGCTAAACAATTATGAAAGTGAGTCAATGTCAACAAGTATATATCATTATAATAAAATTTAAAAGATTAACATCAGAAGAATTAGCGTTTATGGTTATTGTGCAGATAATAAATGAGATAAAGTTTAAATGTCTGAAAATTAAATTAGATGCTAAACCCAGTTCTATTTTTCCCTTATAGGCAGGGATACTACAGTGTTGCTGTTATATTTTAGCCATTTCCAATAAAAACTTTTTTCATAAACTTGAGCACTCTGATTTTAGATTGTTTTTACACTAGTATCTCAAAACAAATTAAAAATTCACCTTATTTTCAAGTTCAAATTCATTTCAATTACCATTCAATGAGCCTTTATTCTGAATAAATTGTTTAAAGGATAATTGTTTTTCAACAACCAACAAAAACATCACGAGATACTTGACCAGATTTGATTTTGCTTGCCTAGATTATCTATATGGCTATTTACTACTAGACATAGTGATTCCTCTCAGAAGATTGGGATCAAATGATTCATTAGTTTTCTGTTTTGACATCATTTGTGTGTTCCCTTTGTAATGAATGATTTTTTTTGTCCATGTGACTTATTTTTACTATTTGCTTACATTACTCCTTATCTTTCTATCGAATTTCAGTCACAGTTCTTGCAAATAACTGCTAGGATGTTGATTCTTTGTTTTGAGAGACATTTGCTCTGGCATAGAAGAAAAAAATCTGAAAACTCCATATGATGGATATATAACAGGTATCGGTGAAGATGGATTGGCAAGTACAGTATGAAGTGCTGGACTTGTCATCCCCCATCAGGGCACAATAGGTCTATTTTTAGCTGTTGAGGATAAGTCTGATAATGTCTTTGATTTACAGACTGAAATGTAATTAGAACCATTTTTTGCCACTGGAGGGAGACCACATTGCTCAAGAAAGCAATAGGAAGAGAAGTCCAGAAGAAAGCCAAACACCCCCACATCCACACACACAGGTGCTGTGTATTTAGTCTAAAAAACTTTCTGGACTAGACAACATTGTTACGCACAAAATCTTTCAGCAGCTAAATTTGAAATAATCTTGCTTTTCATAGAAAAAAAGGTACTAGCAATAGAATGTAAGCATTTCTGCTGGGAATTTTCAGCAGATCTGATTATACTTTACTTGCATTGAAATGGCTTGGTTTAGGAGAGGAACCAATCAACCCTGACTTTACTGATGATGGATAGGGGCATGATTTTGTTTGCTGCACATCTAAATCTAGGCAGGGGACAAATAAGTTGCAAGGGAGCAACAGAAAAACAAAAATAGCAAATGGAATTCCACTTTGTCGTGTTTATAAATGTAGGTCAGCAACTGCAGTGCCTGGCAGCTCAAAAGGAGTGTGAAAAATTATTTTACTGATCCTCTCTGAAATCAAAAGTCTCATACAAACTGAATAGGCATAGCCATGTGACATCATTGCTGCTGTATGTTACTATTTATTTCCCAGGCTTGAATAGGATTTTAATGTCACAAATTAAATATACATTGCTGTTGCCCAGTGCAAGTGGTTTGTTTTGCTATTATAAGGAAATGTGTAAATTGAAAATTGCTTCCACTTTAAGGTTTTATAAAAGGTCATTTAAAAGATCTTAAAATGGAATTGTTATTTTTAATTATTTTTTATTGTTACATTAAAAATGTCAAATATTGTGGCTGTATTCTAATTGTGTGTTATCACCACTTAAACTGATAGAAAAACAATTAAATCATCTCAGTTTTCTCAAAACATATCTTATATTAGTAGTACTTACTAGTATTGAATATAATTTAGATATGCTTCTAGTTGAAATGAAGATATGAGCAACTTCTTTTAGCTTATTCCAAATTAATGAACATCAGTTAAAAGAGATGTTAAAAGAAGGACTAGGGGTGACATGATAGCAGTGTTCCAATTTCTAAGGGGCTGCTACAAAGAAGAAGGGGTCAGCCTATTCTCCAAAGCATCTGAAGGCAAACAAAAAGCAATGGATGGGAAACTAATGGGTGCTCCAATACTGGAGAATTTTAAAAAGAGATTGGACAATCATTTGTCTGAAATGGTATATGCTTGAACAGAGAGTTGGACTAGAAGATCCGAGCCGAGGTGGCACAGTGGTTAGAGTGCAGTACTGCAGGCTACTTCAGCTGACTGCTAGTTGCAGTTCGGCAGTTCAAATCTCACCAGGCTCAAGGTTGACTCATCCTTCCATCCTTCCAAGATGGATAAAATGAGGGTCCAGATTGTTGGGGGCAATACGCTGATTGTGTAAACCTCTTAGAGAGGGCTGTAAAAGTGCTATGAAGCGGTATATAAGTCTTAGGTGCTATTGCTAAGTGCTATTGCTAAAACTGATTTAGTATAATCTCATTGCTTTCCATACTACTGGAAATCCATTATTCCCTCTTCCCACTTTTTGTGGCCATAGTATTGCCATACAACTGGTTTTTTTTGGGGGGGATGGGTTTTAAAAACACTGAATTAATATTCAAGCCTCTGGGTGGGTCACAACAGATTAAAAATATAAATCGATACAAAAGACATACTGTATGATCCCAGTGAATGTTGTTATGAATCAACTTGGATTTAAAAAGGCTCTTTGCAAGAGGACTGTTCAGGAGGGGTTTTTGAAATGTAACAAGGGAGGAGGGAAAAGAGTTCAGGAGTGTAGAACCCATCAGAAATTTCTGACCTCTGATGGACGGGGCTGATTTTTAGCAAGCTTTCATAATATGTCCCTACTAACGGGCAAATTCATTTCTGACAAGGCAGCATAGTATTGCACTGCTAGTCTGTACAGCATAATGATTTAAAGGTGATGGCCAGCAGTTTGAACTGGGTCCAAAAACCTGCAGGTAAGCAATGCAACAATTTTAGCACTGCCATTGCAATTTTGCAGTTCTGTAAACTGACTCAGCAGGACTCCTGTCACCACATCCCAAAGCAGCTGCAGCTTCTGGACTGTGCAAAGGCTGCTCCATGAAATATCATCTATTACAATAATCAAACCAGATGGTGCTGAAAAGATGGCTTGCCATCTTTAAAGCCTCCTGGCCCAGGTAGGATTAAAACTAGAATTTGGGATTAAGATAAGCATAACCCGCCCCACCTCTAGCCACAGACTCTACCTATTGTTTGAGCAATAGTCATGAGTCCAGAAGGACACCCAGTTCTTGAACCAGTTCATTTGGAATGCACACAATTCTATTCAGAGTAACTATCAATATTTCAACATATTTGAATTATATATAGCCACTCAACCTTGGATGGAATTAATCTGAGTTTATTTTGCCCTCTTCAGAACTCCAGACATTTGCTCAAACTTCATTGCATTTCAACTTGACTAGGTAATGTAATATACAGCTGAATATTATCAGCCTAATGGTAACAGCTCTCTTCAGATCACCAGAAGACTTCATCTAGCAACTCGATATAGAAGATAGTGGGTGTAGCAAGCATTGTGGAGCAGCTACAACCTCAAATACTGTATCTCATCCTAACAGACTAGAATCATTCACTCGGGTGCAGAATCACTGAAGATCGGTGTCTTCAAACTTTGCAGGCATCCTACATGCATACCATCACTGATATTATCAAAAGCTACTGGCAGCATCTAAAAGGACCAGGAAGTTGAAGCTGTCAGGATCTGGATGGGGATGAACAAATTGGTACTCAATCCCGACAAGATCGAGTGGCTTTGGATGTTGCCCCTGAGGGACAGTTCAGACAGTCTGTCCTTGATCCTGGGGGGTGAAAATTTACACCCCTCAGAGAGGGCTCGGAATTTGGGAGTCCTCCTGGATTCGCAGATGACACTTGATCCCATTTGTCGGCTGTGACCAGGGGAGCCTTTGCCCAGGTTTGCCTGGTACACCAATTGCGGCCCTATTTGGACAGGGAGGCACTTCAGACGGTCACTCAGGCCCTTGTCACCTCAAGGCTCGATTATTGCAATGCGCTCTACATGGGGCTACCCTTGAAAAGCGTTCAGAGACTACAGCTAGTCCAGAATGTAGCCGCGCGAGCGATATTGGGTGTACCGAGATACACCCATATTACATCTGTCCTCTGCGAGCTGCACTGGCTGCCAATTGGTCTCCAGACGCAATTCAAGGTGTTGGTTATTACCTTTAAAGCCCTACATGGCTTAGGACCAGCCTATCTGCGAGACCGCCTACTGCCATACACCTCCCAACAGCCGATAAGATCCCACAGGATGGGCCTCCTTCGGATACCATCAGCCAGTCAGTGTAGGCTGGCAGGCCCCCAGAGGAGAGCCTTCTCTGTGGCTGCTCCAACCCTGTGGAATCAGCTATCCCCAGAGGTCCGGACCTTACCCACTCTCATGGCCTTCAGGAAAGCCGTTAAAACCTGGCTGTTCCGGCAGGCCTGGGGCTGTTGACCTTAGTGTTAAGGTCCAGCCCCGATTAGAATGTATGTGTGTTGTGTATTTTAAACTATTTTTTTTTACTTATTTTGCTTTTTTTCTTCTTTTATTGTAAGCCGCCCGGAGTCCTCCGGGATTGGGCGGCCTATAAATTTAATAAATGAAATGAAATGAAGTGAAGTGAGAAGTTTCCGCCCACTTAGTCCCAACAAAAATAATCTGTCTAGGCAATTAATAATGACCTGGTCTGA